>NW_027271992.1:0-195000 GCF_040938485.1 Diadema antillarum
CATTAACTCACCCATCTGCCTTTGTGTACAGATATAGTTACATCTCCATCAATTTATGTTTCCCCCTCTAATCATATATATACATATATATATATATTTGTAATGGACGACCACTTCCTGAATATATTCCTCCAACGTTTTTGGTCTTTCAGTTGTGACGAGCATTGTGCGGTGATCTTGAATAGGTATTGATTCACTACATGGGCGGATGACTCATCAAATACACAAATCTCCCTGTTTCCTGGACATGTGCAATGTGCGATAAACATGCACATCAGCCATTTCTTTTAAAGGCAAATGGATACATTTTGTTTGTTTTTCTTGATACTGATTTCATTCAAATCATTCATGAATTAACCCATTATGGGTGTAACATGAACAAAAGCAATACAAATACAATTCAAAACACAAAACATGTCCATTTTCAATTCATACTGCAAATAATCTTGCTTCAACATAAATAACTTGATTATGAGTCCCACTGATAATTTATTCACGAGAAAAATATTGACATATACCAAACATATATCCCTTGAATATATTGAATCATATAACTCATCACTTACAAGAGCATATAGATAGAAGAAAAAATACATTGTACAAATCTAGAATGAAATCATTCATAAAAACCACACACACTCACACACACACACACACACACACACACACACACACACACACACACACACACACACACACCATACAGTTATATATATATATATATTTTTTTTTTTAATACATTCATATTATTTAGATTGAAAGAGAGAAGGACCAACCTCAGTAATTCCTGGACCAATTAAGTGGTCTATAGCCAAACTATAAAAGAGGCAACTTCATCTACTTAGAGAAGAGCTTTGCTCAAGATTTCCTTGACATTCCATGCCGTAAACAGGTACTAATCAAAGTCTAGCAATTGTTTGAAACTGGAGCTGGTGGAAATTGGATTAATTTGAAAATGACTGAATGAAAAAAAAAAAGAATGTTAAACTCACAAGCACTGAAAGTTCCTCGAGCTAAGTCATGGTTTTCAAATGTTGGAATCATATTTGTGTCTTTTTCTCTATTTTTTTAACATGAATAAATTACAAAAATAACACTGAATATATGCAGTGTTCATTGAACTATCATAATTCAGATTTATGTAATAATGCAATGCAACAATGTCCTGAAACTTTCTCACACTATGGCACAGTTCACACAATTTTTGTATCAAGTCTCTGTGTTGTTTGTTCACATGAATATTGAACTTACAAAACTGACAGTGAACATGCCCAGTGTTCACTGAGAATAAGAACTCACAAAAGTGAGTTTAAAAAGTGAATACACACTCTGCTGCACCTTCTGTGAAGGGATTACCAAAGTGAAATAAAATATCATACCCTCTGAAGAATGCAACATCCTTGTAAATTTCAAAGTATCAAAGACACTACTGACTGTTTTCAAAGTTTTTGTATAGTTTTCTTGCTCAGTTTCAAATACCTCATGGGGCAAATAAAAGAGAAAAAATTCAAACATTCACAAAAATAGGCCTACAAAAAACTGCTAAAAATGCCTCTTACATCTTATAAAGTCAGCTGAGATGAGCAAAAAAATGCTGCTTTCAGACCTACTGAAATATTGACCGTAATGACTTGTGTTCCCCCTCTTTTTTGTCAATGCATTGTCATCATAAACATGTGTAGGCCTATATATATGTATATATGTATATATGTGTGTGTATGTGTCTGTGTGCCTGAAGTACCAAAAAATGGGGAAAAAAATTTAAGGAACTCTAAGTAATTTGCCAGTAAGTGCTTATTTGTGGAATTCCTGAAGGAATCAGAAAGAGATGAAATGGAAGAAAGAAGAGGAAAGAGAATTAGTGATGGAAAGATTGTCACTGGAAGTTGTGACCAGTTTGTGTGTTTTATATGATTTAAGGGGGGGAGGGAAACCTGTTTGCTGTAGTATGTTATATTTGGTGAATAATGACAGCAGAAGCGGATCTGGGGGTGGGGGGGTGGGGGGGGGGGGGGGGGGGGGGTTGCAACCCCCCCCCCCCCCCAAAAAAAAAAAAAAAATCCGGGGACCATTTTTTAAAAAATCTTATCATTTTTTAATTTCCATGGGGGGGGGGGGGGGGGGGGGTTAATTTGGCAATGACCTCTATACCAAAAATAGTGGTGTTTTAGATGCAAGAAAACGCCATTTTCACACACAGATTTTCAAAAATTCTCCCTACTGTGGGAGGGGGGACACCCCCCTCCCACACCCTCCCCCCTTGCTCGCTCCGCTCGCTCGGGCTCGGTCACTACGCTCCCTCGCATACCGCCCCCCCCCCCCCTTTATAAAAAGCTAGATCCGCCCCTGGACAGGCAATGTGATGTTTGCATTTGAGCATTATTCTCTGTGTATGTTTGTAATAATGTGCCTCTGTTTACTCAACTTCAATTCTGTTGTTGTTGTTGTTGCTGTTGTTATATTATAAGTTGTACATTTACATAATGCTGTATTTTATTTCAATGTCATACTTCTTTTTTCCAGATTGATGCGCTTAGAAACATCAGTATTAATTAAGCGCTATATAAATGTTATTCATTATCATTATCATTATCCATGTATTATGTGTCTCGTGGCAAAGTTTTCTTCTTGAAAAGTCCTCCTTTTTTGTTTTGTTTGTTTTGTTTGTGTGTTTGTGTTTTTTTGGCTATAGTAACGACTGTAAGGTGTGTGATGGCTGAACTCTTCAAAGTACTCAAAGGCCACTTTATCTTAGGACTCAAATTAGATCTAGTCTGGAGAGTACCTGAATACAGTCATGAGGCTTTGGCACATAATAATGAGTAGCATCAAACCCTAGCATCACACAGGGAAAATGGTGAACCAGTAGAGGTAATGAGTATGCTCGGGTCCCCCAAACATTCAAATGATGTGGAGCTGGCCTTGCGCGCATAATTTATAAAGAGAGTCACTATATAAGGAAACACAGCCTAGCATAGTACTTTGACCCTCTTCTCTCCCTCCCTATGTTTCTTTCCCCTTTTTCCTTCTCTAAATTGACCCTCGTTCCCATCTCACCAGTGGGTCTCCCCCATCCTGGTAGAGGGGTCCTAGCCAGCTCCGTTTCCCGATGTGTCAATTTCACACCGAGCGACCTGATCAACGGCTTTAAAGTGTCCCGGGGCCTCCCTGGATGAGAGGTTGCCATTGCCAGGTCTGCTGTGTTTATCACAGCGGGGACTTCACCGTTCATTAAGCCACCCGCTGGGGATGAGATTAAGACCTCAAAGACACCATTCCAAGACACCCGGTAGTCTCCAAGGTCCAGACATTTGCTCGACATTCACGTGGGTCACTCAGACAAAACGGTCTTCTGTGAAAGCAGCAGACAGCACGGCAAAATTCTGGTCAACCTTGAGATATGCTTTGAAGAGAAAGCTATGGCCAGCATGCAGGAGGTAGATTATGAAATGGCATCTTGCTGGTTTCATATCCTTAATTGACTGGTAACGGAGACTACTGTGCGGATGGAATCTTGACCCGCCCCTCTCCAAGCATATTGTACTTTCTAATTTAATTATGATGCTTGCCTTTAATATATCTCGGTATGAGGATTATAGACTTGTCATAGAGCCACGCGCTCAGAGGAGTTATTGCTATATATCTCATTACGTAAACTATAACCTATTTTTTATTTCATTTTCATACTCTTGGTCTGACTTCTGCAGGCAATGTGGAGAGAGAGAGTGACCTGGCTGCCACTGCCTTGAGATTTGTTAAAAGTAACCCCTTGGATGCCGGCACATATAGGATATTCTACTTCTACACTTGTATCTGCTGTTTAGATGGATATTGTGTACATTTTTGTAGATTTTTTGCTGACAGATTGTACATTGCGATCAGGGAATTTAGCATGTTTAAGAAGACAACTTATGGATAGTCCATTGAATAATGGAGTTTGAGAAAAAAGTAAAGAGAAATGATGCTTGGCAATAAAGACTTATCACAAATTAATAATGACTCCTGGATAAATGTTTCACTCAGTGAGAAAATAGTTACAAAAGTTTGTTATCACAATTTAGTTCCAGCTTAACCCGTTGAGAACAGATTGATTTTGTTATAACACGCATTTCCAATAGACACCTGCCCGAGTATTCTAAGGACTCGTCTTCTACGGGTTAAGGCATTTATCATCGTTGTTTTGCCCAGGGCAGTGGAAAGACGTTTGACAAACAGGATGGAGTAGAAATGAAAACCTTATGTCTTGTCACAGCACTGACATTAATGCTGAGGAAATAGATACACATCCGCCACTAAACTATACAAGCCCCGATGGGACAGTATTACGCTGTATGTATGCATGTGGGCCTTCTCACAGTCTATGGGTACATGCTCCTGACCAAATAAGTTCTTGTATAGCAAGGAAGTTGTTATTCAGAAAAAAAAAGTCTTGAACAAATAAAAAACAAACACACAGTGAGGCTTGACAAGAATCATTAAATGTATCAAGATAGGTATATCGTATGAACATTTTAGTATGTTGATGTGGTTAAAAACAAGATTGTCACTTATATAATGCACTGTCTCACAAATGCCGCAGAAATGTTGATATTCAGGGAAATGTCTGTTGTTGTTTTTTTTTTCACTTAGCAGTCTGCCATTACAGCCCACATGATTTGCTCTAAATTTGGATGATCTACAATGTACATGCACTCTTTATCAGTCATTGTTGAGAAGACACTTTTATGAGACAGGTTTCCTTTGAAATGCATACTTATCCCATTGAAGACTAGTCCGGAGTTTAATATACTCGAGCAGGTGTTTATAGGAAATGCTTTTATTGCAAAATCAGTTAAAATGGAGTGGAATGTTAATGGGTGTCGGAGGACTTTACCAAGCAAAGTGTGAACCTGGTGTTTGTATGTATAGCAGCTTTTTTTTTTAATGTTTGCCCTTAGGGTTTGTACCATTGTTTTTCATATTAGGTATAGTTAAATTTCAATTCATTTTCATATTCATCATGAAAATATCGCCACACAAATACAATTATACAATACCAACATTTCAAAATACCTATTTGATGAAACTTTATCTAAGTAAACAACAATCTCACTAAACACAAAGGTCTGTGTGCAGTAGTGTAGTTCATTCACACTTACCTTCAATGCATATATAATACATTCAGTGAATTATATGCTTACTAAATGTAAAAATATACATATCATGTACAATTTATTTGTGTTTATGTATATGTATATACACGTAGTATACATATTCATTTATTTGACGATTCATTCATTTCTTCATTAAAACACTTAAAAGGCATGATGCATCAATTATTCTTATTCCTTTTTGCCCTTGACTGTGAGGCAAATGATTGACAAGAATAACTATGCAGCCTTGCTAGAACAGCGTGCCCAGACGGAGCTACTTTGCAATGTCCGAATAGAGACATCAGCATAATTAGTCTGGTTCAAATTTGACATATATGACAAGTGGGCAAATGTCAAGGCATTTCCCAAGTTTGACATTTACCAATTGGGGAGGGGTGGGGTGGGGGGGGGGGGAGATGAAGTCATGGCATCACTCGGCAACGTTGATTTCTTTTTTTTTTCTTCCTACAATACCACACAATTTGGAAGGAAATATTATTTCCTGGCACAAATGAAGGAATGATCCAAGTCGCCAAGACGCTGACTTTCAAGGCAGTTGAGTTCAGTGAAATTAGGATTATGAGTGTAGGGAGTTAGAGGAGTAGTTTGAGGAGACATGTAATCTACTGCATATGTATATATATATGTATATCGTCGCTGGGGTGACAAGACCTCGTATCTCAAAAATGTCAATTTTTTTTTTTTAGCTTAATGGTCAAATAATGAGTCAAGTGATGTCTTGGCCAAATCCCAACTGTTTTACTTCAAAAATGAAGTCACCATGACATGTCAAAGGAAAGGCTTTCCCATTCACTATAGTGCTTTGGCCGCCATGTTTTTTTGCTCTCCTGAACATTTGACATTTTTGAGATACGAGGGTTTGTCACCCCAGCGACGTTATATATATATATATATATATATATATATATATATATATATATATATATATATATATATAAATTTGGTTTTTTTTTAATGAACGGAAGGTGTTGATTCTGTAGTGAGTCCAGTATATAGAATAGCGGTAGATTGATGACTGCTGAAAACGTTTTTATGCACTTTGCTAAAATATAGCAGAGAGAGGGAGGGGGGGGGGGGCAAGAGTGAGGATAGAGAAAGAGAGAGAGGAGAGAGACAGAAAGAGACCGAGAGACAGAGAGCATAAAGTTAATACCAGTTTTTAACTCTATTAACCCACTGAGGACGACTCCCGAGTATACTCTGGCAGGTGTCTGAGGGAAATGTGTGTTGCAGCAAAATCAAACCGTCCTCAACGGGTTAAGTGTCATACTAAACTGCACTGTCTAGAAAAGTAATTGAATTGTGCCAAAAAAAAAAATCTTGCTTTCAAACTCAGATCTTTTCAAATTGCAGCTGTTTGTTAGAATAGTTGTGATATATTTTAAAAAATGATGCATAAGGACCAATTGTTTCTGTCCGACTGCTTTAACATCTATCTGAGTTTTCTGTCAGGTGGTATATGTGTGAACCTCACCAGTCAACTTTTGGTACAAAGGCATAATGTGATATGTAGACTGCTCAGCCATCTTTTTGCATATCTTTTTCCTTGCTTGAATGAGCAGCCAAGAAAGTTATCAATTTTCATTTCTTACTTCTTTTGCTACTTCTAATTCCACTGCTACAACTAATTCTACTACTACTACTACTACTACTACTACTACTACTACTACTATTACTGCTTTTACCACTATTATTATTATTACTGCTTCTACTATCACCATGACTACTCGTGTTGCCACCGTTATGTCTACACATATTTGTACCATTACTTCTGGTTTGTGTTGCTGCTATTTTACACTTAATACCATCCATACTACTTCAACTGGTAATACCATCATGCCTTTTACCATCAATATTTCAGCGATACTTTTCCTATGGCAGTTAATCCTGGAACAACTGGTATTATCACTAATTAACTAGTAATGCACCTACTTCTACTGATACTACTGTATCTACAGCCTCAGCTTTGTCCAATCTTCCTACAAGTAAAGATAATAATGAAATTATATCTGAAGGACAAACACTACCATTGCTTCTGCTAGTACTGATAGTTTTTGTTTTAGCTACATCAACTCTTGATGAGCCTATGGTATATGTAATTCAATCCTGTTAATACCAGTATTAACTGGCTATAACTCATAATTCAGTAACAGATAGCGCTTCTACTGTTACTTCTGCCGCTATTATTATTATAAGTATTACTGTCATTACTGTCATTGTTGCTATACTCCTCCTCCCATAACTACTACTCTTACTACTACTCTACTACTACTACTACTACCACTGCTGCTACTACTACAACTACTACTACTACTACTGCTGCTACTACTACAACTACTACTACTACTACTACTACCACTACTACTACCACTGCTGCTACTACTACTACTACTACTACTACTACTACTACTACTACTTTTACTACTACTACTACTACTACTACTACTACTACTACCACCTCTGAAGTGTACTTATATTTGTCTTAAAGATCATGTTTACCTATGGAAGCAGTGATTTTAAAAATGTTGATGCATTTATGTGTAGGCCAGTTGTATCGCAAAACATCATACCATGTATAGAAGTTTCTCAATAAAGCCTAAAATATAAAGAAATATCACTGTTCTTCTCATTAAACCATAACTGTGGGCAGTTTACTATTGTTCACATTTTGTATATTTAACAAAACATCGATTATACTGGATCAAATTTTTACATTGGTTGTTTCAATCCCTAACTCACATTTTAGAACTACTTTGAAGCAGTAATGCTGGGTTTTTGTTCCATCTGCAAATGGTATATTATGCCTTTAACTCCCAGTATACTGCTACTATTGTAGGTTGTGGTATAGGAGATCAACAAATTGCTGCTGATTACTTACAAGAGGCTCAGACCTTTTTTTTTTTTAATTCCGCTTTACTGATTCTACTTGGCCCTAATTTGGCACTTATTCAACATCTACTCAAGATGCCTTGGGTTCATCTCTTTACCATTTAGTTTCCTGGAAATGATTTCAGATGTTCTTGGAAACACCTGAAAATAGTCAGTGCAAGCAGATGTTGCTCCACTCAGCATAGCAGCACTGTTTCTGGGCTCACCCCCTGTTCAGACGCAAGCCAGTCTATACCAAAACTCGATAAAGAAACAACGCACGAAGAATCATCGTATAGCAGACAGACCGTTCAGACGCTAATCTCGACCATTCGCAAAGATGGGCGCAAAGATGTGTAGTTTCCCACTGCGCATGCTGTTATAGTCATGAGTGACAGCTATGGGGTCACCTTTTGTGCGCGCTCCCATTAAGCCCCGCCCAGATATACCGTTCTATGGTCGCCATACGTTCAGACGCACAATGGACACGATGGAATGCTGATTCATTATCAAGTTCTAGTTCAAAACAGTGCTCTGACCGTCATTTCGTTGTACATCGTTTTGTTTTATATGTCATTTCGTTAGTCAGCGTTCAGACACATAAATTCATCATATAGCTATACTGTTTTGGTATAGCTATACCATTCTAATATAATTTTTTGTGTGTGTCTGAACACCCTGTCAGTCTGTCCATCTGTCAGTGGCAATCTTCTTTGGATGGATGTATGGTTTGTTTCCTTCCTATTTCCACACCTCTGTTTCCATGGAGTTACTGACACCTGAGACGGCGAAACCAACCACCGCTGCTTTGACTGGCTGGCTGGCTGGCCGGCCGGGCAAGGCGCTTCGTGGACATCCTGATCCTCACGCTATCGCTGTCTTCTACAATCCTTCTCAAAACATCCGGCTACTTTTGTTTCATGTCCAAATAAATCACATGCTAGGGAGTATCAACTGTCCCAGTTTTAGGCGTAGCCCGGGTTTATTTCTCCACCAAAGGTCACGTAAACTTCTTTATCCTTGTGTATATGTGTAAGTGTCTGCAGAGTACACTGTTGACTTTGTATTGTCATTGTAACATGTGCAAAATAGACTCCTCTCTTCCTTTCTCCCTCTCTGTATTTTATTATTTATTTTTTTTTTTGTTCTCTCACTTCTCACAATCTTATTTTTGTCACTTTCCACTTTTGTTCAAAATTAGTTTTCTGCTCAGTGCATCTGAATAATTGTAAAGAGATTGTGATGAATGAATCTCAGTGAGGAATAAGGATGAACAAAATTTTTGCCAATGGGGCTTTTTCAAGTTTTATCAACTTTTTTACAGGCCTTTTTTCTCAACAGAGTTTCATTCATTTAGTCTATCATCTCAGTTTGAACACAGACAGGCTAACAACACACTTGCATTGCATTGTTGTCATCACAGGTATCACAGGTGTGTGTTTTAACCAAAAATGGATTTCAACTTACAAAGATGAGATTGTTGTGTAAAAGAGTGTCATTTACTACAATTTGGTGGAGATGATTTTGCAATATCTTACCTGTTAGTTATCTACATTTGTACTTGTTGATCAATTGCTTTATTTGTATATTACTTACTTCATGTATTTCTTCATTTACCACCCCTTCATTAAACGTATTTACTACTCAATTGATTTTTTCCCTTTTTGTTTAAGTTTTCATTGATTTTCTTTAATATTTCTATTCAGTTTTGCAAAATACTGTTTCAGTTGAATGTTTGCTCTCACAAAGAACCTTGCATTAAAGCCACAATAGAGCTTTAATGTCATCAGTGTATTGCTGTCTAGTAATTAAAGAAATCTAATGCGAGCTATTTGCATTGCATTGAAAAGAGAGTAAAAAAGCAATGAAAACTAGTATAAAGTGCATCACTTCAACACAGTGCCCCCGCCAGAGTTGCCATGACAACGCGCAGGAGAAAGCTCCGTGCCAGGTAGCGACAATAGTCAAATGCCTTGGGATCGGGAGGAAATTAGCATAACAGTAATCCACCTGTTTCAATTGGAGTGATTTATAACCGAGGAAGATGAATTATTATGCCCTTTTTACAGGTGCTATTTAACTTCTTGAGAATTTATAGAGATGTTTTTCTTCTCTGAGGGGACAGACATTTTAATGAATTTGGCTGCCCAGATTGAAAAAAAAAATACTGTAAAGAAAGTATGTGCCTCTTCCCTCGCCCTCGTCTCTAATCACTCCTCATATGATCAATTTTGTGGCTTTAGTCTGGGCAAACACACACACACAAAAAAAAAAGAAGGGAAAAAAAATCAAGTTATTTCATTTCAAATTCATCTTTTGACTGTCATTTACTAATTCCGGACTGTTCCTTCTCACTCCAAAATGAATTTATCAAATCTCTGAGGTTAACTTGCAATTGCCTGCATTTGTCAGGAAGCAGGGATGGATCCAGGAATTCCGTAAAGGGGTGCACTTTTAAACAAAATTAAAGGGAGATGCACATGGCCGGCCCCCCCATTTTTTTCTTTTTATTTCTGTAGAAAACAATATTCCTATGTGTTTAGTATGCATCATTGCCAAAATTGTAACTCCGATATCTGTATGGCATAATTGTTGTTCACGTATTAATCCAACAGTAGGTGACGTCCGTGTATATAACCGGATTAACCCTTCAAACTTGTGATTTTGAAAGATCAATCATCTAATCTCTATCCCAAGAGTAGGGCAGGTTTTTTTTTTTCAGGGGGGGGGGTTCTTTATCTTTTTTTTTTTGTAGAGTTTTGTGACAGTATTGTGTAATTTTACCTGTGAGAATCTAACTGACAAAGTGACCATATTTTCTCCCAACTGTCTGCTGGTCTGGCCAATTGTATTCATTTTCTGACCAGCAGGTGTTTTGTCAGGTGGTCGGTGTAATGCATTGACCCTTGCAGTGAGGACTGGCATAGAGTTGTGAGATGAGGAACTTGGTCGGAAAACAAACAAACAAAGAAAGTTGTGAAAATGTTGTCAATTTTGCATTTTTTCAAACTGTGGTGAGAACAAATTCAGCCCTGTCATTTTGAAATTCATAATTTCTGTCCTTCTTCCATTTGGACCAGCAAAAACAGATGTCTTAAATTATCTTCAATATCCAGTTTGATCTTTCACTCATTGGAAAACACAATCTACATATTTTTTTTTTTCTGGGGCAATTCCACTCTTGAGTATTTTTTTTCCCTTTCTGTCTCTTTCACGTAGAAAATCAAAGCAATCTGAATTGAATGAATGACTTGGATAACATGCAGTAATTATCCATTACAGGGATATTTAGAATTTTCTCAAATGTGACAATTTTTTTAGTCAAATGCAGCAATCCTTCTAATATCTCTCTAAGATAACTACTCAAGCTGTGCATGGTGAGCACCACTAACACACACCATATTCTGCCTACTTTGCACAATCCTTTCATAACAGCAACTGTCCTTTAAAGGAATATTATAGTTTTGGTTGAGATAGTGCTTCAGGTTTCCAGCTTTTCTGTGAGATAATGAGAAAGCTCTTATAGAATATGAAAGAGCTTACAGTTCTAAGAGAAATTCAATGTTTATTTTGTGGAAATTGGTTCGAAATGGCCGAAATATCCAGAAGCAAAGAGGTCCTAGTAAAAGATGGGTCCCACTTTTTATGAGGACCACTTTGTTTTACTTTGTATTTGGATATCTTGACCATTTCAAAACTGATTTACATCAAATAATCATTGAACACTTCTCAGAATTGTGTGATCTATAGTATTTCATAAGTGGTTCCTAATTATCTCACAGTGGTTCCTGATTATCTCACAATACTTAAAATCTTTGACTGCAACTTATGACAATTTACCACAAAGTTAATACATGATACACCCAGTTTCTATAGGCATTAGGTTAATTTGATGCCCTGTACAGAGCTGCCAACTAGTACTGATTTTCAGTAATTTCTACTGAAATTGGAGAAGAATACTGAAGGGTGTAAGCAAATTACTGATTTTAGAAATCATTGTCTGATATTTGTATTCTAGTACAATGTTAAGGATTACTGATTTTCACTCAAAAAAGGTGCAAATTACTGATTTTCAGCCATCAAAGTACTGAAAGGCTTTTACAAAAGTTGGCAGCTCTGCCTGTAGAACAGATATAGGAAGAAGAGCCTACAGAGCATTGATGTTAGAATTACTGTGGTATTAGATACCATAAAAAATTGTTGTGACTGTCCTCATTGATGAAATACTGTGGAGTATTATAGCACGGTATTTCAGTTGGTACCGTTATCATTCAAAAAATACTGTGGTATTTCTGGCCCAAAAGTACATCTCTTTTAGGTAAAGGCCATGTCACACCTTTCTGGGCAAGCTATGCGGGCTTGTGGCGAGGAGGTAGTTTCCAGCACGTAGAAGATTTTCTGCGGGCGAACAAGAATGGTTGCAATTATAATTTTCGCATTTGTGTCTTACCTACTAGATGCGTGCTTCTTAGCTTCTGCTTGCGTGCATTCCGTGTGACCTGCGTGAGAGCCAACTCCTGTGAGATGCTGCCGGTAAGAGTCTCCTACTGGTGTTCTGCGTGTACCTCTGCCAGCAAACCCCACGACTCACTCAGAACAATTAAGTCTTGAGCATGCTCAAGGCCTTGTTATACCATATCTGGGGAAGTTTGTGGCTTGACTTGCGGGGAAACAAATTTGCTCCATGGAGCTCTCCGCAGTTGGTCCGCACCTGACAGTACCTATCGCGTATCTTGCCTGTACTTGGCCGGAGGTGCTCACGCAAGTCAGATGTAACCACAGCCAAGTTTTGAACATGACCAAAACTTTTTGCGGGTGAGTCGCAGGGATACCCAGAGAGATTCCGGGAACTCCGGGTAGTAAGAATTGTTCTTTGCAAGTCGCAGGCAAGGCTTGCCCGGAAAGGTGTGACACAGCCTTTTTGGATATCTCAGCCATTTGAAAACCAATTTTCATCAAATAAACGTTGAATCCTTCTTAAAATTACATGCTCTTTCATATTTTATAAGAGGCTTTTCATTATCTCACTTAAGAATGTTCAAAACATGATTCCTACCTAAACCAGTACTGTACAGTCCCTTTAAGCGCTTCTCATACACATATCTTTCCTATGGGGAGAAAGACTGGAAGTGTGTCAGGTCACATAAGAAATACACCATTGTCTGAACTGTGGTATTTCATGATGTGATTCACATTCAAAGCTCTCATGCATGTTTTGCACAGAGTTTGAATTACCACCCTAACATGATATCTTGCAAAGCATTTCGTGAAATATTTTGCAATGTATACTGAGTTCACATTACCAATCACTGCACTATACAGCATTATTTCAACCTAAGTTTGACTGGGCATACCACTAAGTATTCTCTTTTTTCTCATGCATGTTTTGCACAAAATTTGAATTACCTCCCTATCATGATATTTTGTGAAGCATTTCACAAGATATTTTGCAATGTATCTGAGTTCACATAACCAAGTACAACACAAAATACAGCATTATTTCACCATAAGTTTGACTGGGCATACTCCTATTTAGTATTTCTTTTCCCCCTCTTGACTGTGGATCTCTGTTGCTCTTCCTGTCTGCACTGTTTGGAACAGCTCCAAAATAAAGACACCCATGGTCAAACTTTTTTTTTTTAATGATGCACCATCCAGTGGTCAGTTTGACCAGACGTGATGTCTTTGGGGTCACTCTAATTTGTGCCTGTATATTCAGCAAAATCAAAATACTGCCTTAGTTTTGTCTCTCTCTATCCCTCTCTGCACCATCCGTAAAAGAAGAAAAACATTTTTGGGGAAGAATTTTTAACTCATAGAGTCAAGGAACCAAATTTCTGTAGTTTGATGCTTTATCTTTCTTTTATGATTTCATCTTTCATCGCTAATATTTCATTTAGCAGAAAAGCTCTTCTCTGTAATTTGAGCCCTCTTCTGATCATATACCAATGTTTTATTCTAGATGCAGAATCAGTAGAAACCTCTGAATTGCTGAATTTAAGACTGATCCTTCAATAGACAACTCAATTTTGATGATTTAAGTTGATGTTCAATTCAGTTCAATTCAATTCAATTTGATTTAATTCAATTCAATTCAATTCAATTCAATTCAATTCCATTCCATTCAATTCAATTTATCTATTTCATAAGATCACATTCAAAATATTTACAGTGATATGTGAGCCAAAGGACAAGATCGTGAAAAAGTGTAGGGCTTGGAAAGGGAGATTACCGTCACAATACACTTAAAATCAAAGTTTTGAATAAACATATATGTCAAAATATACATTAAAATGAAATCAATTGAATTGAATTGAATTGAATTGAATTGAATTGAATTGAATTGAATTGAATTGAATTGAATTGAATTGAATTGAATTGAACTGAATTAAACTGAACTGAATTGAAACAAATGTTAACAGAATAACACTCATTTCTCCAGACCTATTAGGGCCGACCATCATCTCAAGTGCAGTGATTTGTAGAATTCAATACCAAATTTGCAACCATAACATGTATCTAAGGGCATGGTTTGACAAGTCTAAAGTTGTAAAATTGAAATATGAAACCCAAATCACATTTAATTTACAATGTAAAAACAAAAGGATATCATAAGTACTGTCCAGTATGCCCACTTACATGTCAAAGCAAATGGCAACTGTAGTCTTTCCCATGAGTATTTGCAGCTTTGTGATACCTTATGGCTTGTCTACCTTTTTTTTTTTTTTTCGAATTGTATGGCAATTAACATTGGTTGCACGATCAAGTACTTTCAACTATTTGATGCATATGACAGATGATTGCTCTGGGAATACCCACTCTGTAATTGGGCTCTTTATGGGAAGTTCATTTTCACTTTTATTTTGAACACTCTGTGTATATACCTACATCATCCTATGAAAGATCTCGTGAGTTTAATACTGAAAGGAAATGGAGATGGTTGATTTTTTTCTTTCCTCAAAATAGCTTTTGATGGATTTCCTTCCAGGAAATAGGTCTTATAACATTCTAAGAGAAGCCACTATTTTTACCCACGTTACTTTTTACTATGTGTGAGTTAACTGCTCTTCTTAAATCCACTTTAAGTTGGAGTCATAGCTGTTGGCATTGTTCTAAAGAGTCTCACACATCTGCAAAATTAATACTTCATCCTTTTTGTCAGAGGTGCACAAACAGTATAGTATTATAACAATATGCACAAACATCAGGCATGTATATCAACGTCACTATTTACCATTTACAGATGAAAAAAACAGCTTTATTGCTTTAAAATTCTGTAAAATGTGAGCTACGGATAGAAATAACCAATGTAAAAATTGTCAATCAGTAGAAATCAGTGTTGAGTATTGTTAGATCTATGAAATACTAACAATAGTTTAATTGAAATTGTTTCCTGAAATAAACTGTATAGGTATGGTTTATTTAGAAAATTAGTGATATCTCCTTATATTTGTGGTTTTATCAAGATTTTTTTTACATGGTAGGATGTTATGTGATACAACTGAACTATAGGCATACACATGCATCAAAGTCAATAATTCAAACATTTCTTAATCACTGCTCTCAATGGTAAACAGTACCTTTAATAGATTAGAAAGAAAGGAGTCACTTTTGATATAAATACACCCTATGATGCAACAACACACACCAACTTGTGACATTTATCAAGTATTCATTGATATCGCCCTTTTAGCATCAGCCTCATAGAGGTTATCAGGAGCAATAATAAGCATGCATCCCTAGTGGAGTTGAAAACTTGCATACAGGTGTAGCCTCTCAAAACGTCAGTTCGGCACTTACCTCTTTGTAACATGTACCCAGTTACTTTTTCTTTTTCTTTTTCCTTTTTTTTCTGTCTATGTGTAACCGAGTCATGCTTTGTAAAGATTTTAATCAGATGGTGCAGATGTGTAATGCCACTGAAAGTCAAATGTCAAACACAGAAACCTTCAGCCAGTTTGTCCGCTAGCAGGGTGCAGTTTTCTAAGAGGCATGGTTTAGTCTTGGTTTGTCACATTTGACATTTGTGTAGTAATTTTGGTGACAGCCTGGCATGTTTTTTATTTTCAATTCATGATTGGATCCTTTAAAAGGGATCTGAATCATTTGTGTGATCTTTGATATTTCTCCTATCTTATTTCTCTCAGCATGCATACATGTGAGTGGAAATCACCAATCTCATTTGGAGAGCAAGACCAGTAGTGGAAATGAGCTGCTTGGCAGAGGTCTGCGCTCTCAGGGTGCTTCTCTAGTTATACTTTCGAAATATGTAGCATACATTATGTAATAAACTGCTTACATTTTGTGAAGTGATTCCTGGAGTACTTATAATGAATTTGGATGATTTTTTTTTATTGCCCTGTACAACTGAAATTCTCTTCAAACTGACCTCATCATGTATCCCTACAACACATATTCCCTATTTAGTGATGCCCAAGGATTCATACACTTGTGCCGTATGTTTTCTAGCAAAGAGCCTTTGGTTGGTTGTAACTAAGAGGGTTACTCTAGAGGGATTATGACTGACAGCCAGTAGATAGCACATCATTATATTCTTCTTGTATTTCTACATTTTTCAAAAAACTAATTTTGCTGTGTGTGTTTGTGTGAAATCAATATAATTAGATCTCAAAATGGTAATGGAAGGTGTTAATTCTTATCTGTAATCATGCAAATTATACTTTTGTAATACAACAAAACATTGACAAGGACATTGCTCTCCGGGATTTTTTATCCCTTTTTTTTACTTCTTTATTATCCACCTCAATTTTCAAGAACATGGGGGGGGGGGGCAAAGAAGAATTGCTTCTAAACTAGAAGTTTAAGTGATTGAATGTTTGAATTTAAAACACTTACATATTTTCATTTTATGCTATAACCAAAGTGCTACTTAAAATATATTCATATATAAGACGTAATTTCACTCTACGCTAATCAGAGTTCAAACTCGATAACTTATGATCTACTTTTTAAAATGTTTAAACATCTAGCAGCAACTGGGACCTTGGATGATATATTTTCAGGCTAGATTCTGTCATCTTTGGAAAATAGCAGCTCCCTTTACTTTTGACTGACCCATCTTGTCTGCCGACAATTGACAGTCCACAATGAATGCTCTTGACCAGGGCTAGAGAAGGATTTGCAATGGCTGCCCAGTGAATGGACATTTGTGGCTTTTCATAGTGTTCTCTTTTAAACTAATTCATAACCTCACCATGACCTGGAGTTACCTGTCACTATCCTTTCAATTCAATTTCAATTCAATTCAAATTCAATTTTCAATTTTCAACCGTACTAAACCAAGTGAATATATTTCTCTGAATGGTATTACTGCTGTGATATTGAAAAAAAACCCCTGATAATTGCATACAACCAGAAGAAGACAAATAATATACCTATAGATAGCTGAGAAAAAAAAAACCCACTGAAAGCATCAATGTTAATGATCACATGTACACACAAAGTAGAAATTTCATGATAAGAGAGATAGAATTCCTGGGGTGAGGATGTTCACTGCAATTAAGTCACAAATCATTATGGTAATGAGTTTGGTGACACATTCAAAGCTGTTTGCTAAAAGCAGATTTTCTTATATGGAGTACAGTAGATATCCAGGCCAAATTGTGACAGAAAACTGAAGGGCTTTGAAGCTGTAGTGCCCTTATCCAATAAGAGAGTATTGATCTGGTATAGGAAAGAAATTGAAGAGTTTGTTTGCAAAAACCGATAAGTCCATTTTTGAAGATTTTGAAGTACGGTCTCTGTCATAAAGTACAAAATAATACCTTTTGAATGATATGTTGTTCACTACATATAAAGGTACATTTTTGAAGTTATGGTCAAAAGTTCCAGCAAATTTTTACTTATCATTCTCTTTATTTTTCTTGACCTTTAATCGCAAATATCTCCATTTGGCAAATATGGACTTATCGGTTTTTGCAAACAAACTCTTCATTAATACAACCAATGAAATATAATTGTGATGAAGCAGACATGTTTACAAAGGGAACAGGCAGAGTGGAAGAGATAGTGGTCCATGAAATGCACCTTCAAAAATGCCATCCATTCATGCATGAATATAACAGGTGATTATACATTTATATTCAGAGAGATAATCCACTAGTTCTCTTTTTTGTCCAACTCGATTCAAAACTGATCTTAACACCATGTATAATTAGATGCCGCTGTCCCTTTGATGTGGGTGAGCTTGTAATGTATGGTATTCTTTGTATGCTTGTGTTGGGTGATAGATTTTGATTTTTGCATTCCACGAGAGGTTGTAAAAACTTTATTGATATCATTGACCTTTTAGAGTACAAAGGTTGAGGTGAAAATGAAATTTTGACAATCAGAATTTTTAGGTGACCGTGTCAGTAAAAGAAGTTTTTTATGCCTCCGCAACGAAGTGGCCGGAGGCATTATGTTTTCGGGTCGTCCGTCCGTCCGTCCGTCCGTCCGTACGTCCGTCCGTACGTCCGTCCGTCCCGTTTTGTTTTTGTCGATATCTCAAGAACCGTGTAGTGGTTTTACATCAAACTTGGTATGAGGGTATATCCTTGGGGGATAATACTTTGTGTGGATTTTAGGGTCACAGGGTCAAAGGTCAAAGGTCACAGGTTATTTTGTGAAAAAAAAATTGAAATTTCATGTTTTTCTCCATATCTCGCAAATGGTTCAAGGTATCTTCATGGAACTTAGTATATACAATGTATGCTTGTACCGATGGGCAGTGATTATCTAGGGAAGTTGGGGGTCATGGGTCAAAGGTCAGGGGGGTCAAAGGTCAAGGTCAGCTCCTCAATATATCACTACTTTCCTTTTATTTATGCAATGAATGAAGGTGGTTTTTTTTTTTTAACTTGATGTATACATGTATTACCCAATATATATTCTGTGGGAAGTTTCTTGCCAAAAGGTCAAAGGTCAAAAGGTCAAAGGTCAAGTGAAAGTGCTGAATTGCACTTTTTCCTCCATATCTCAAAAGTAACTCAAGGTATCATCATGAAACTTACATATTTATGCATGTTCAACCTAACAGTGATTCTCTTTGGAACTGTGAGGTCAAAGGTCAAAGGCCAGGTTTAGATAATGCTATTTTCCAATTTGATACTGAAATTATACTTTTTCTCAATACCTTGAAAACTTGACTTACTCAATGCATAAACTTATAAAAGGGTCAAAAGTCAAGTAAAAATCATCAGTTCCCCAAATACCTGCACTCAGACATTTTAATCATTCATCCAATTGAACCTAGTTCTAGGAAAGTGAACATTCAGCACATTTGTGTCAAACCTGTCATTTTAATATTTTGCCAATTGTTTGAAACTGTCATCACACATTGTCAAGACATTGTACTATAGACCTATTAGGAGAACCATGCATTATGGCGGAGGCATATCAGTCGCCGTAGCGATATATCTAGTTTTAATATTTTTTTTTATAAATCTTAATTGTTGTTACGTACTCCACTGTTTCCAGACTTTGTAGATGAATTGTTGACTGCTGTTCAGTGTTGTCCTTATAAGGTGCCTTGGTCTAGTGGACGTGCACCGTGCGTTTGATGAGGAGACTCTGGGTTTGAGCACTGCCATGGTGCTTGTGTTACTGTGCTACCAAAATGCTCCGTACACAATGCTCCTCCCCACCCAGATCTGTACCCAGTGTTTGGTTGGAATGCCATTTTTTTTTCTTCTGAAATGTCCCTTTAAGAAATCCCACGCATCTTTTTCTCATCCAGAATAAGAAATAAAAAAAAAAGATGTTTATTAAAACCACTGAAGCATGAAAGGAACTCCTTTTTTGATAATCATTTTGCTTCGAGCGGCCATTTCCTATTTTGTAAGAGTTACACAAAATAAATAGAAGAGATGGCATATTTTGGGGATCTGGGTCCAACTATCGGCATATTGTTCCCGTTGTCTCATATCCTTTGTACTTGATAAAAACTGATGCCCAAATGCAAGAAAATGTCAATAACATGCCCACAGACCCCCAACCACAACAATTATCTGATAAACCGCCAAGTCCATTAGGGTCCTTGAATCTCCCAAACCGCCATTCTTTCGGGGAACAATTGGTAACAAAAGTGATGGTAACAGAGCTTAAACCACAACAATTTGGCTCATTTTGTGAATGTGTTTGTGGTGTGTGTGTGTGTGTGTGTGTGGGTTGCTTGAATCTTGCAATCTTGTGGTTTCCATGGCTATTTATTGTATCTTTTCAGATGTTAAAGTCAAAGGTCCAACTGCACAAGCTGGCTGTCTCCTGGCAGTGCGAATTTAATCTATTTCATCAGATGTGAGTTATTGACAAGAACATGTCATTGAATTTCTACTTTATGTCATTTTTTATCATTATTTTGTTTTATTTTATTTTATTATTTATTTTATTTTATTATTATTTTTTATTATTACTTGATTTTATTTTATTTTATTTTATTTTATTTATTTTATTTTATTTTATTTTATTTTTTGTTTATTTTAATCATTTTACTTTAATCAATTTATGATTTTTACTGATTTACACTCATTACGCTAATGGACGAGCCTCTTTGTTTTTGTTTCTAGAAATGTATCTAAGTATAGATATATGGAGAGTTTGTACAGCTTGAGATATTCTGAAATCAGATTGCATAAAAAAACAAATCAAATCAAAGTTACGGTGAGTCAGATTTCATGGCGTTGATTTTATCCATCTTTTTGATAGTGCAGCAGGAAGGAAATTCTGGAGGGACTATTCCCCCCCCCCCTCCCCCGCCCCCCACCCAAAGCCACATAGTTATTTTAAAGGGATGGTATAGTATTGGTTGAGGTGAGAATTAAGCTTTTCACTTTTTTGAGATACTTAGAAACCAGTGTATGAAATGTTAAAAAGCATACAATTCTAAAAGGACTTTGAAGTTTATTTGATGTCAAAAATAGGTTTTGAAATGGCTGAGATATCCATAAACAAAGTAAAGCAAAGTGATCCTAATAGAAGGTGGGTCCCACCTTTTATTACGATCTCTTTGTTTTGAATATCTCTGCCAGTTCATAACCAATTTTCATCAAATAACTTTTGAATTCCTCATAGAATTATATGCTCTTTCATATTTCAGAAGAGGTTTCTCATTATCTCAAAAAATAATCATCAAAAAATGTTGGAAGCCTCAAGCCCATCTCATCCAAAACTGTACCATTTCTTTAATTAACTCTTCCACGAAGCTTTCTATGGCTGTGAACTATTTCTTTAATGTTTGTTCTTTAACCCTTCAATCAGCGTACTATGCTGAAGCCCTATTATAAATCTCTGGATGTTTGTGCATATGTTGCATGCTTTTTTTATATCAATGTATAAAATGTATATGTTATCTTCCTGTTACACATAATTGGCTCTATCATTATTTTTTTTTCATTGTAAAGTGTAGTATTTTTGCATGAATTGCTTCAGTCCATGGTAGCAGTGATTGAAACCTTTCTGTAAGCCAGCGTGTAATGTGGCATTATGTATTTCAATTTATATTTCACTTAGTTTGTCTGTTCTACATTAGAAAGTACACCGTAAATTCATGATGATAGGCATTATATAGACACTAGGAAATAGTAGGACTGTAGTGCTAGTGTGCAAAACAGTAGTAATAACACCAATAACAACAAAAGCAAACAAGCCAATGGAGTAGAAAACAAATACTGAAAAAAGCAAGTTTTTTGTGTGCATTTTAATTTCTCGAATCTCACAAAAGCCAAGATTGGCGAAATTAAAATGCGCACAGAAGTTTTTTCCTACACTCTTAATGCAATCCATAAATGTCAGTGGCAATTCATTAAATTTTCATGCTGCAGAAAACGCTGTCAGCTCCAGTTTGCAAAAATGTCATGCTGCAAAAATATCTTGGCTTACGGTAACAGACTGAACATTTTGTGGAGTTGAAAATCGCATTTCAAACCACATTTGCCAACACTATTCATAAAACGTGTTTTGAAACATGATTCTTTCTCTCTCTCGTTCGATAAACGTAGCCTAAGTATATAGGTCAGTCTTATCGCAATGTTTGTTATTTGTCTCATGTGGTCCCTTCTGCTAGTCTACTCTTATCTGCTTCTTGATGCTACTCCAAATATGCTAACACAATACTATCTCCTGTCCTAGCTTGAGAGATTATATGCAGCAAATACCACACCCAAACATTCATCAAACACACATCAGATCAAGGTCTAAATATCTTAGTAGTATGTCAAGGACTTCAGTTCCAAAATGGGCAGGATTTGAGTGAAAAATGAAACACACACCAAAAAAAAAAAAACTGTTAGACTTTGCAATGGCTTGTCAAATATAAAAGATGGGAGACTACAACTGTAGTAATTATATAGATAGAAAGTGGAAGGTTACTGCAATTAGAGATGAATAACCGGGCGTCCTGTTTGCGTATCTGCGCGGTATTGAGCCCTTTTAGGATCACGGCTTTGGAGCGAAAAATAACAGCGGGTGTGAAGAAAAGGGTTATTGTCCACTGCAAAGGTTGGGTTAAGGTCATGTTTCATATCCATAATATCTATATTTTCCCCCTGGAAACATGTTGTAGAGGACCATCTGAATAGTTCCTCCAATTATAGATGTCCTTTACCTTAGTGATACAGTTCACAAGTGTGATGTTTTTGTCTGGAAGAGCCCCGATTCCCTCTAGAGGTTTGGATTTTTTCATATTATCACAGGCACTGAGTTGAATGGATATGGTTCCAGTTCTCCAGTGTCTATGTCATAAAGAGATGGAAAATTTTCTGAAATGTAATCTATGGACAGGGCACCGATATAAAGTAGATGTGCAATCAAACTGGATCAAGAGATTAGGCACGTCATCTAGGCCGGCCATTCACTACAGATTAAATAGGACCAGAGCATTCTATCTTCAAATTGGGAGCGATGACCAATTTCACATATCACTAAACTGTGTTCCAAAGAATAGTAGAAAAAAAAAATGTAATTGAACCAGCGATGCTGGTGTGAGGTCAAGCTTAACAAACAATTTTTGTTCATACGTGGCTTCACAAAAAAGCCATTCGGCAATGAATGCCCATTTGTCCTTTTGTGTGGCTTCCCGTACATCATTTGTGGGGAATGGAAAGGAATGCAGAGGATTAAAAGGGAGTAAAAATGATTCTTTTCATAAGTTTTGATGATTCTATGGTGAACTGGAGCAAAAAGATGACACCACCTCCAAACAGCCTGACATTAACCCCTTTGATATGTGTGTTTGAACTCTACAGTGCACTTTTCATTGGAGTCTCTGAAAAGGCTCAGTTCAAAATGTGAATAGTTAGAATGTGATGTTTTTACTGTTATCACTGGTATACATTCAAACTGTAATAGGTCATTCATTGTATCCTTGGTGTCACTGCTATGGCCTTGAGATACAAACCCGATATGCTTAGTATTCCTGTTTTTAACCCTCTGCATTTTGAAAAAAAAAAGAGAGAAAAAGAATGTATTTGTCATGTAATAACTCTACAAGAAATGGTCATGTGTTGTAGGTCAAAGTGTCAATTTGACCTGTACCTAATCCAAATTATACATGAAAATTTGCCTCGTTGTCTTCCTGTACTGGTCTAAAAAAATATCTTTTTTATCTTCTTTCCCGCCCCATTCATTGTTTTAAGTTTCATTCCTAAATCTAACTTTCCCTAAATGAATGTGAAACCATCTCATCACCACTTTAGTTGTTTCCTTTTATCTGAACTGCCATTTTTCTTTTGTAATTCTTGCCTCTTTGTTTTATTGGCTGGCTGACCTGACTGCAATTAACTTTAGCCTTTCATCTCCAGTATGGAGTATCATCATTTGTTGCAATTTTGCTTTCGGTTTTTTGTCAGTGGTCACCTAGCCTTTCAGTTCCTTTCTCCCTTCTTCATCAATCCGAATGGAAAGATGTAGAGGAGTAGTTTTGAGCTCAGAAAACCTTTTGACAGGGAGCTTTAATATCAGTTTGACACAGGATAAACATGTTTTTCTTTATCAAATCTGTCATCTGATGCAAGTAGAGTAAAAAAAGTCAACAAGTATATTCTTCTCTTCTTTTTTTTACCTCCTTTAAAGTTTTGGGAGTAGCATTTTTTTTTCAGGGGAGGAGGAGATGAGGGTGGAAGCATTTTTGTTCTGATAAACTTGGAAAAATTAGGTGCATGTCCTGTAGCTAAGACTAATATGCTATTACAAGAATTTGACAGTCAAGTTCAAGGTAATGCACCTCCTGTAAAACTGGTGGTTGTTGCTCGGCAACAAACTATTATTGACGCCATTTACAGTTAAGTAGGCCTATGTGGTGTACCTGTAAGATATGGGGTTAAGTCATGGGAAAGACACATGAGTGTCTCAGAGCAACAATTTTTACTGCAAAGCTAGAGTAATAATTATGTATTCCAAAGTAGTAATTAACAGTGGCTTAAGTACTATGTATATTCATGCATCCCAAAGTGGTGCTGAAGCCAAGACTACTCATTTCAGCTTAGGATTATTTTCATGTTTTTTTTTTGCCAGTGCCATGTAAATGATAATGATTTTGTTCTCTTATGCTATTCCCATTGGACCGGCAAACTAGAAACGAAGTTGTCAAGATTATTGGAAGACATGCCAAGTTAATGACTCAGTTGCATGTATGAGACTGATTTTATTATACCTGGTGATGTGAATTCCTTTCTTTTCTTTTAAAGAGTATTCTTCACTTAAAGTAATAGCTCCATTTACATAAATTTGACAATAAGATACAAATTGGTATCAGACAAATGTGACAGCTAGTTCCCCTCCCCCCTCCCCAAAAATGAATAAAGAAAGAAACAAACAAATTTGGGATGTTATGACAATAAAAAGTGTTTATTGTCAGAACATGTTGATGCCTTATAGGAGAGTGGGAAATGAGAAAATATGGCACAAAAAAAAAATGTAGTACAACTGATCAAAAACATCTTGCTATCAGCAAAATTTAAGTTTGTAATTTAAGCATCGAAAATGAAAACTTAAAGGAATATTGTCAATATATGCAGCTGCGTTATTACATTGGCATGTCTTCCAAAAATTTTTATGATTGGCAGGAATATGTTGTCAATATAAGTCCTGGATCTTTCAGGGTGTATGCTACTGTTTTGTTTTGTTTCCTTTAGGCTGGTTCTGTTTTTTTTTTTTTTTTTTTTTTTTAATTTCACAATGATTTCCTCCTCCCTTGAATACTATGCATAATGTCAACAGTTACACCACAAAGACAAGAGAAGGAGCGGCTTGCTGTGATTTCAGTGCAATGTGCCGGAAACGTACCCCTCTGGAATGCCACTTCCTTCTCACCCAAGTGTCAAAAAGAGTTAATGTTTGACAGAAGTTTGTTCACCCACCTGCATTATGTACACCCCCATCGATGTTATGGTCCAAAGCAAGCATATCTCGCTCCCTAGTCTTCTGGTGCAGAGAGGCAAGATACCCAAATATCTTGTGAGTTGCGATTCGTGACTCCCAATTTCTGTCACATTGGCAAATATGTATGCCCTGTTTTTGAGGCCACTTGAACTAATGCTTGCAGTCATATTTCTGTTGTTTTATTTTATCCTTTATTTCGTTCATATTGTCAATTTATGCTGCAAATTTCGTTTAGAAAAATGAGGTAATGCGAGAAAGAAAACATTATGGATTGATAACTCTGTGAGATCCTGTCACCTCCATATTGTCATTCCCCGTCTTTCTTACAGGTAGCTAGCTAGCTCTTTGAAATGGGACACTTTAGTGACTGCACTTTTATGCAATTATGAAGAATGTGTAGAAAGCCAAAAATTACCGTTTCCACCACATTAGTGTGAGAAACTGAAGAGGGGAAAATGGATACAAAGATTCCAAATGGAGCCTGCTGTACTTATACCCATAATAAATGTGTTCTTGCCAATAGAAAATGAAGTAATAAAAAAACAAGACCAAAATATGATATATCAGAGTCAAAATTATTTACAAGGAAGAAGGGCTCTTGACTAGACCTAGAAAGAAATGTAACTACCTCCTCTTTGTTATCAAACCTCAACATTGTTTTATGAATTTGGTGGAGCCCCATAAATCACACTCCTATTTTTTTTGAGGAGTTCAATTGTACTCCTTAAAATCACTCTCCTGCAATTTTTGAGGTGCTCAATTAATAAAAGGTAATTTAATGTCAATTTCTATAAGATTGTGATGAATGCAATACAGCACTTGATTGATTATTCTGCAAAACACAAATAAATTACTACCACTGACAATTAAAAAATGTTTTTCACCCTGGTATTTTTTATATTTCAAAGTAAGTTTGTCTTCATCTTCACCATGACCAATGTTCCCAAGTTCAGGAAATTCCTGAAACACCATCCACATTCAAATTCAAGAAATTCTTCCATCGAGAGGTTTTCATTGCAACTGATCGACAAATTGCCCTACATTGACGTCAATGTAGTGCAATTTGTCAATCAGCAGCATTCGCATTGATTTGCACCCTCTAACTTTGAAATTTCAAATGAATGGTGGACAATCTACTTCTGATTCCAAAACATGATGCAGGTGATGAATTGAAAGCAAAGAGAAATTATGGCAAAGCTGAAAAGATATTGCATTATGACCTTCAGCATCTGAGATTTGCTATTATATAGATGATGACTGGCAGGGGAGGGAACATACCGAATGTTCCACCCAAAGGGTTTGAATGCTATTGATGGACTTATGGCCTCCCGAAATAGCATTTCAAACCCTGAGGGTGGTGCGTTTGGTACATGTTCCCGACAACAAAAGTCATCATCTGTTATATTATATGGGTTAGTCAAATACCATCATCTGTTATGGGTTGATTGCGTGAAAAATATGATCGTTCAATCGTTTGGTATCGTTTGCCATTTGTTACGTGAAAATGTTTTCCCATGGGAGAACATTACAAACATGTTGTGCCCATGGGCAAACATAACCAATGTGCCTCCATCACGTGACTGTGTTTAGCCAATCACTAACCGGTATTTGACTAACCCATTTGATATATATTTAGTGGCATGAATGCATGCATTAGCATTCAATGAATGAAGATCCAATAGTTCAATAATTGATGGATTACAAACTATCAACATTACCCTTCAGTACCTTCATAAGTCTACTTTCTGTGACTGGGGCTGAAAAAAAAAATCATATGCATCCTACATCTGATATTTGTGTTTGCATAACAAAATAATACCCTCCACACTAGCTAAGGATGCATATCTCTAAAAAATTTTTGAGGCAGAATCACGATCCTAAATGTGTTTGAGGCATTTTTGGGGGGTTAGATATACGCCATTTTGAAATGCCATTCAAAGGGCGTTTTGAAATGCATTTGAGACCACGATCGTCTTTCTGCGAGTAGATAAATGCCATGCCATTTTGAAGCGCATTTATATCTCAAAGTCAACTCCCAGCTGATTCTGGTTGTATTTTCTACCCATTATTTGTGTGTGAAGGATGAGGCATGTTTCATTGTATGCAGTTGACCTTTACTTCCTGGGTCGAACGACGCAAAGCATCTATGCAGTGACAACACCTGAATAGTGATTGTATGATGGTTAAATAAATGCTGCACCCCGAGAACCGCGTTTCAAACCACGTTCGCAAACACCATCCCAAATGCATTTTGAAACGTGATTCTCTCTCTCAAGTTAGATAAACGCAGCCCAAATGTACTTTCTCATTTTTCCCCTTCTCTAACACAATCCCTTCTCCTTTCCAGCCTTCTAACCTGAAGAAAAAATATGAAGCGTTTAAGCTGGAAACTTGTTATGCAACCTTCTGATTACCATGGCAACCACAAACATCTCGGGCAAGCTATCTTTCATGGACTCACTCCCTCTCTCTCTCTCTTTCCTTGCAAAAACGTTTCTCCAGACATCAATTCCTTCTACAAGAGCACTTACATGTCGGCAAAGTGCGGTCAATTATTAGTAATTTCATTTTTTCTCTCTGGCGCGCAAGCAATTGCCAAGGTCAGTGTTTTCCATTTTTTTTTCTCTCTCTCTCTTTTTTTCCTCCTTGTACAACACAAAGATTGTCACAGCCTGGCACCAGTACCTCTTGCATTTCTTCATGACTTTTTTTTTTTTAAACACATCTTGTATTCTGCATTTTCACATATTCATATGATTTCTGCCAGGAAAAATATTTCTTTGCCTAATATGGTCACAAAGTGAAATCACTGTCTGGTGCTGTTATTACATATTTAAATGACTCTACGTCTGGTGAATTCTCTAAGACTCATGATCTGAAATCTTTAATCGATATGAGCATGTTATCTGCAAAATGAAAAACCCTTAAGGAATCTTATGAATTTTAAAGTGCAATTTTCTACCATGTTCAAATTGATTTGAATAGAGTAGAATTAAACAAAAGGAATAGTGAAATTCAATCAGATTCAGGCATAAAAGGGAGAGCTATGGTATCATAAAGTTCACACATTTTCTCAGAACCACTTTCTAAGCACGATTTGCCATCAGCTCAAATATCCAGTCTGCTCTAATGTTTTGCTTGAAAATTAATTAATTACTTTGTAATGATCTATGGTATATTTCTGGTACTACCCTCCACAAGGCATGTAATATGAATAGCTAGAAACACACGCACAACATACACACAAATACACACCCACACAGTGTAATCAAGTGTTTCTTTCCTTCTTTTGTTTGTCAGTATTTTTTTTTGGCCACATCAAGTGAAGTATTTAACTGATTTGTGAAGTTATCCCCACTCTTTGCAATGTACATCGGTGTGTTCTCCAGAAAAGTATGCATTAGTCTTTTGTGGCTGTTTTATATGCAACTAATACTGACAGTATCAAAATAAGGCAGACATTTTAAAACTGGTTCACTCATCTTAACGTTGCATAGTATTTTGTTGTTGTTGTTTTCACATCACGGTGGGCTTATTATCAGTCATAAGCACAAGTTACCTAACATGAGTAATGGAGATGAAAAAGTGGTTAGTACTGTAGGCCTAGAGAATGTGGTTGTTATGATGTTATTTCTACAGATATCCCTAAGGGATTGTTTGTTAACCAAGAGTTGCAGTCGTCACACTACATTGGATGGTGTCGAGACATGAAAAACCCAAACAAACAAATGACACAAGCAAAACTTGTTGAGGCTTACCAACTCTCCCACTTTTCATGAAGGTGGCATATGTTAAACTTGGCATTTCTCCATAATTGGATGAGGGGACTATTAAATGGCAACAGACGTCATCCACTGATTGAACGTCATTCCACATTCTTCGATGTTGCCATGGGTTCGACCTGGAAACCTGACGTCAAATCGAACAAGTGGGACTGAGCTGGTCATCAGCCATGACGTAATTGTGTCTTTCCCAACACACAAAACTAGGGATGGGAAAAGTTATACAAACATACTGAATTTCATCTATTTTCTTGTCTTTTCAAGACTTCCCAAGGAAAAGGTCATTGTCTGTGTGGATGCCAAAATGTCAAATTTAGCTGATAGAATTTAGATGACTCAATGCAGTCACTACCAGCACCCATGCTGATTTGCTTCCTGTACTAGTATTTAGTGTCATCAATTATTGTCTTTTACGTCATTCTGACACTCATTGTTTGTCTACTGACTTTATGCCTCTCTGTCCATTCAATCCGTGGAGAGCATTAGATTCCAATGCCTCAAATCCTGTCTGGTTTTATTTCTCCCTGCAGCGCCACTGTCATCATCCTATCATTGTCGGTTGTCATGGTGAAGCTTTGAGTCAAAAAGTGGGGGGGGGGATGGGGATAGCAGTGATGCCAGCTGTTCAATATACTGTAAACATCACTGGTATAACAGTGAACAAAACAAAAGTGAATAGATGCAATAAAGCTCTAACGTGAACTTGACATCGCATGAGACACAAACAGCCTTAACCCTAACTGTGCCTTGTTTGCCAGTTGCTACTCACAATGGAGTGCTATACTATAAAACATGATATTTTCGCAGCATGAAATTTTCGCGAGTTACCTCTAACATTCAATGCATAGGCCTATAGTGTGGACATGATCTTTAGCATGCATTTTAATTTTGCAAAAATTTGCTCTCGCGAAATTCGCAAAATTAAAATGCACACTAACATTCCTTTTTTACAGTATATTTATGGGTGCGTTTGAGCACTCTTAAGTGAACCAAAGCGTACCTTACTGGATTGTGCCAGATTTGAAGTGTCCGATCGAGCGCTCTGTGGAGAAAACGTACCCCATGCGAGAGGGTCACACATTTTGTAAGCAAGAGGGTCATTCACCTGGCATGCTTAAACTACTTGTAGATGTCCACAGAACAAAGAGAATGAACTTTGATGCGCACATTCTTCACATGCGAACTTTTGATTGGCCTTTGAAGCACATTGGGAAGTGGTACACTTTTGGCTCCGTTCAGTTCGGTACGGTACACTTTAAGAACATTTCAGCGCTCCTATGGCGGGGGTTCGGTATGGTTCAGTTCGCTTTATGAGAGCACTCGAACGCACCCTTTGCCAATTGATGTACAGGTGTCTGGAGACTAATTGTCAATGAATAGGGATTACCTAATCCCCCTAATCCCTATTGCATCATCATGGCCTTCCTGTTGTACTGAGGCATTTTGCTACCTAACTTTACAACTATAAAGGCCAAGTTTGGATGGATTATACTGACAGGATTCTTGTGAAAAAGCTTATCAAATTAAGATATGTGTGCCTGGACACAGAGCATTATCAAAGTGTGATAGAGACCACATGAAATCACACATTAACCCGTTGAGGATGAGTTCCGAGTATACTCGGGCAGGTGTCTATGGGAAATGCGTGTTGAAGCAAAATCAGTCCGTCCTCAACGGGTTAACATACCAAGAGATATTTCACAAAGAATTTCAGTCAATCTTAAAATGTCAAGATCAACTAAAAATTATGGTAGGCAGTGTGTGATTTTGAAGACCTTTTCATACAAGCATTAATTCACAAAATAAAACAAGGGACAGAAGATTTGTTCTGGTAAATTTTGATAACAATTAGAAGTGGATTCTGGAAGTATTAGATAAAACTGAAAAGAGAAACCAACAGCCTACCATAATTTTAAGTTGATCCTAACTTTTAAGTTCAACTTAAAGTCTTTGTGAAACACTCCCTCCTTCCCCCCCCCCCCCCTCAATGCCAGAAAGCAATGAGTAGACTGTACAGTTGTACACTAAGCATGCCAAGTAAGCAGGCATTTGTCAATTTCAGCTGATCAACAGCACACGTTCCCCTATTCAAAAACCAAGTAAACACAAGAACAACATCAACTCACAGATAGGCTTCATGTACATTTTAGTCTTGATTAGAGTTGTTTCTGCCCCAAGGTTCCATTCAGGTGTTTAAGTAGCAGACAAGTTAATGTTCTTGAATCAGCAGTATACATTTTTTTATTTATATTTTATTTTTCTTCTGGCTGTCTTGTTCCCCCAGTAATGAACAAGCATTCCATCTCTTCAAACCTGCACACTGTGAACTCGTTTCAGGGATTGCGGTTCCTAAAGAGAAACCTGGAAAAATCAAAGCAGTAGTTCCTCAATTTCTCTGAATTTTCTTTGCATTTTGCCTTCAGCATACATTTTCCTGACTTTTCATGAAGCATGTATTTCAAATTCCTCTCCTGAGTATGTTGAATGTTGTAAAATGTGGAAGGGGGTGTTGGTTTGAGGGATGGAAGTCCTGTATTTTATCCGCTATAAAAAGGAGCCTCTGCGATATTGTGTGATTCATATCGGGGACACTTAATCATCGCTCAGACGGAGACTTGAGCGGACAAATAAGTCTCTTCCCCACCGTGAAAAGATGAACATTCCGACATTGGCCGAGGCCTGAGGCTGTTTGGCTGACAGAGACAAGAGGGAGGGGGGATTTCTGTGAGAAATGAAAGAAATGAGCAGACAAAATAGAATTTAGACCGTGCTATTACGATTGGAAGGAGGGAGGGGGGGGGGGGGAAGAGAAAAGGACGACTGGAATAAGGAAAGGAGGACATGAAAAGAGGAAACATTCCAACCCTCTTGGGTCCAATACCGCATAATGGCAGTGACACTAGGTGTATTCACATTGAAACCACAGTATTTCATGAGGCATGTTGTAACATGAACACAAATAGGCCTACACTGCAAGATAGACCGCAAGATACGTTGTAAAGTACCGTGGTATTTAGGGTCATAATTCACACTTCGCATATGAAATACACATGCAAGATTTGAGTGGAAACCGTGTCACGAAGTACCAGCGATCGTACAGCGGTGTACTGGTATTTCTCACGCGATCTAGCTGACTCAGTTCCTTTGGGGATATGCAGTGCTTGCCAGAAATACCACAATTATTTCTTGAATGAGAACAGTACCAAGTGAATTACTGCACTATCTATTACCGTGGTATGTCACCGATGAGAATGGTATCAAGAAATTACTGCAGAATTCAATCCCGCTGTAATTCTAATGTTAATGCACCTATTGTGCAGAATTAAACATTCTCTTGACGGCAGTGAAAGAGTTAAATACCTGGAGCCAAACCCCGCGCAGGAGTAAAAGAACATTACAAAGCAAAAGGATTATTAGAGATGAGCAGCATTCAAATCCAAACAAATGTATCAGAATGGTTTCCAAATCAAAGCATGCACCTCTGGAGACAAGCTCTCACATACCATGACGTCTTACTCGGTACCCTTTTCTGAGCCATGTTGTAGACAAAAATAGATTTTAGGCGAGAAGCGAGAAAAAAATAGAGCAATGACCTTCAAAATGTAATGAGTGCAGGCAAGCTGCATGGATGTGATTAATGTGCCGAAAAACTCTTTTGTGTGTTACCCTTATGCAAAATGTTGTCTGCACACTTTATTCATGCTTCTTTTTGCCAGTGCACGCAACCATGCACATGTTGCTGATACCACTACGGCTTTACACCCGCAATGTATTTTGTTGAGAGGGAAATGCGTATCCATGGAGACACTGTTCATAAATGGAGGGGATGATGAAAAATCTGCCATATCAAATGCATTTTCCTTTTCTTTTCTTTTCTTTTTCTATCGTGGCTATCTTGTTCATCAGTCACCTTTCACCCTTGTTGTGAAGAAATCATTCACAACTGTTGAAAGCTCTGTGAAATCTCACCATTATTTGGAAGTGCCAAACAAGTTTTGTACAAGTTACAATACTTTTGAAAAGATGTGGGGTTGGGGAGGAATAAGGGGAATTATAACAGACATAAAAACATCAGGAGATGTTTAAAAAAGAGTAAATAATGGAAGAAGAAGATAAAGAAGAAGAAAAAGAAGAAGATGATGATTATGATTACAATAATGATGAAGAAGAAGAAGATGATGAAGAAGAAGAAGAAGAAGAAGAAGAAGAAGAAGAAGAAAAAGAAAAATAAAAAGAAGAAGAAGAAGAAGAAGAAGAAGAAGAAGAAGAAGAAGAAGAAAAAGAAAAATAAAAAGAAGAAGAAAAAGAAGAAGAAGAAGAAAAAGAAGGCAAAAGCTTGAAAACCAGTAGATTAGATTAAAATGCTACAAATGAGTGAAAAACTGAGAAAGCCCAAAACAGAGAATGAGGCAGTATTACTGGCTGTAAGAATATAATAAATGATTTTGATACATTGTTAGAGTCTTATGTAAGTATTTTTTTAGCAAGAGCCAGATGACTGAGAGACAGGTAGCTAATCAAGTGATAATCTTTAGCTGTGTGTGTTGGTTGCAGTTTGTTATTCAAACTTTATTTCATTTTCAGAATAACTAGCCTTATATTATTTTCGGATTAACAAACTTTCGGAATAACACCACAAATGTTTGGATTAATGAACCCTTTTTTATATTTGGATTAACAGACCTCTATCAAGTATAGGAAATTTGTGTCATTTGGAATAATGATCCTTGAGAATAACAAACCTTATTTCCTTTTCCGATTAGCAAACCTTTGGAATAAAGAACACCGCCTGTTTGTGTTGATGGATAGTGGGGGAGGGGAACCTGTTGCAGTCATCATAGGAGAACAGACGGAGATGTAGAAGTATAGTGAAATGGTATAAATATTCTTCACCTGGAAGGGAGTAGAGGAAGAGAGTTAAGAATGAATGAAAAAAGGAATTATAGGGATAATAACAATCTAGCTTACTTACCCAGGGTAGCCTCTTCAGTGTTGCTACTGTTCTCCATTGTTATTACCCTAGCAATGCCAGGTAACCAGTTACACACATGGGTCGAGAGGGACATGGTGAATGAAAACATCTTGTCCAAGGACGTGAGCACTGGGTGGGATTTGAACTTGGGTCCTGCAATTGGGAGTCAGGGGTCTTATCCACTATGCCACAGTCCCCCCCCCCCCCCCCCCCCTCAATGTCTGGGTTATCCCTGTGTGTGCTTTTAGTGCTGATTGGCACACACACACACACGCACACACAAGGATATTGTACACACTCTTCAAAGTGCATGGCATGGAAAGGGTTAATAGAGATACAAAGAAAAAAATTCAAATGAAAGATATGGCAAACACAGAGATATGGGGATAGAAGTGAAGATAGGCAGATAAAGACACAGATAGATTTATAAAAAAAAGAAGAGTACGAAAACATATCTATTATTTTTTTTTTTTTAGGGGGGGGGGGGGGGGAGAGCTACAGTATGAAAAGTGACAAGGGGGCGTGTTGAAAATGATACATGCTTCACTGGTATCAAACTATGTCCCCAAGGGGTGCCCAGTATAACCATACTTTATGCTGCATACATTCATCAGAGATTTCTATTTTGATAAGGCATCGCCGCTTATTGCTGTGCTGTTGCCAAAGTATGCCAACCAGGTCCCATCAGGACCTTGTGGCTCAAAATATGCCTCGGCTACTCATCAATGCTTCATCCTCCTAGGCAAAAGATACCGGTCTCATCATCAAAGGTCAGTCCAGGCTCGATTAACCCTGCAAGAACCATCATGTCTGTTGTCTTTCATGTTTGTACATACAGCCTGGTAGCTGATGGCATTGACAGACTTAATCTAATGACATGATATAATCTCTTTATTAACTCAGATACTATTTTAACCAACATTTGACATCACCCCCCCCCCAAAAAAAAGGGAAAAAGACAACAAAAAAACCAAATCTGATCTCATTTCTACATTTTCGCGCCCATAAAGAATGCACATGATTACTCATCACTTCATGTTATAGTAATTAGACACACGTACAGCTGTTGCATGGTGAGTTGCATTATAGGATTGAAAAAAGAAACAAACCAACCCAATTCTTTTATCACATGCCATTCACACACATTGCTTCAGGCAAAGTATCATGAGGGTTTAAGAATAAAGTGGCAATGCCTACACACTGGATGCCATACAATGCACTTCACTGACAAAAGTAAAATCAGAAAAAATTCCAATTACTGTGGTATGTGCTATTCTTCAAACAATGATAATTAATTTTTTTCTTCTTGCTGGGGGCGTGAAACGTGCACATATGTGCACGATTTGATGCCATAATTATATAAAATCCTGCAATCACAAGTTTATGTATTGGGTGTCTTGTTTTGTTTTTTTTTGTTTGGTCATGTCAACTGTTGTAAATCTTGCAGATTACATCAATAAATCATGCCCTGGCATTCTCCTGCACATGATCTTCATATTAGAAGCGACCGACGAGTCTGTGCATTGTTGGCGTGACTCATGGAAATTGTGACAGAGATCGGCCGATGTGGTTTGAGCTATGGGGGCCTGTTATTGCAAAATTCTCCCCAAACCCAGTTCATATCAATCTAGATCATTTCCCTTCCAAGAAACCGATCATCCTATTGGTTGTCAGCCAATGGCAGATCTGACCGCAGAGATGTTGCAATCCGGTGACAGAAGCTCTTAAAGATGTGTAGTTGACCTCATTTTCAAAATAAAAAAGAAGAAGAGAAAGAAAAACACCTTAATTTCCATCAAATCTATGCATATAAAGTGTGATTGTTCACAGAGGTGCATATTCTTATTGCGAATGAAAGGTTTCCCCAAGACTGGCGGTTACAAGGATAACGATTCCTTAATTTCCTTCGAATGGTTCATTCCTCTAATAAAATGTATAACATTAACTAGGTCTTTTTTATTGAGCAGGCTGAATCATTACATAGTGAACATGATTGTTTTTTTTAACCTTCTACTGTAGGAATATAAGTCGATGTGGACAAATATCTCATATTAGTGAAACTACAGACAAAAAAATCCCCCAACAACATGCATGTATTATAAAAGCTTACAACAAAATCACTAAAAGATTATTCTGTGATAATGATGATGGTGATGGAGATGATGATGATGATGATAATGATAGTATTACTACTAATAATAACAATAAAACAATGATGATAATTATAACAACATTGGTAGTAGCAACATATTGCTCCACTACATTCTGAGTTAACATAAATACAGTGTTCATTTTCATGTCATCTTGGACAAAACTGTCGAGGGACAAACCTGTCACAAGACAAATGTTTCCAATGGCTGAAAATGTAATCATCCCAGAAATGTGACAATATCTGTGTTGAGAGATGTAGCTCATTAAGAGAACACTGAATTATTTAACAAGAAATCTTACTAGTTCTGTTGTTGTTGTTACTATTTTGTGGAGACTGCAAAAAACAAGCCCTGCTTTTTAGTAGTCCCCTCTATTTCCAACAATTTTATTTGGTATTTGTTATAAAAATCACAACATGTATTGTCCCTCAATTCACAGTGCTTTTCTTGATTACAATGTTGTACTTGTTTTATGTAATTATACACATTCAAATGCTTTATTGATGTTGCATTTTTGTTTGAAATTGAATAAAACAAAATAATTGAGGCTTTGTTTTTCTTCTTTTTTCTCATTGTCATGCCTTCCATTAAGTTTAAAGACAACTGTAAGCAGATTCAATTTCCACTACCTGTTTGCCCATAATTTCAATATTTGAGGATTTTGAGAATTGGTTAAAGATACAATAGACCAACTCATTTCATGAGCCTGCCCCTTCCCCTACAAAAATCCTATTACGAGTACATGTATATGCATAGAGTGTACTATACGTGTAAGCAGAAAGAACACAGAACATCCATTGTTTGCTGTGGTTAATATTGATGAGCTTTTATTCATCGTAGAAGAGATTAGCACAAATTGTTAATGAATCGGATGTGTGTAGTTTCCATGCTGCGTGCACTATCCATCTAATTTACTTTCCCCGTAATGTAAATACCCACTAGTCTTTATTCTCAGACCTTGTGTTCCCCCTTTTTAAAGCTTCCCTTATGGTCATTCTTGTTTGTTTGTTTGTCTGTTTGTTTTTTATGCAAATTTTATAAACCAGTTATGAAAGTGCAAATAAATGAGATGAACAATTAAATTTAGGGCTTGTGTATCAGTAGCATCCGAAGTGTGGACATTGTCCCATATATTATAGACATGCATGGAAATTTACACATTTCAGTTACAACTGAAATGTTATACTATGAAATGCCACATGAATCATTTACTGAAGTCAGAAGAGAGTCTAATTGGACCATGTACGCCCTGCTCATTATGAAGCATTTTTGCAAGGAAACTAGGTTAAAGCTAGGCACTAGGTCCTTGATTGCTTGCAAAGCTGAATGCTAGACACCACATATCCATGTACTCTATGTTATGAAAAAAGAGAGTACCCTTGTATAAAGGGGGGGGGCACAGTGAAATTTAGGCATGTATTTCTATAAAGATTTATATATGCGTATATATATAAATGCGATATAGGCCTATGCATATATATGGACGTATAAGGCTCAGCTGGGAGCTAACTAGCCTTCTGTGCTAGGCCACTGAATGTCCACAAATCTTTCATTAATGAAGGGTGGCTAAAGTGTATTTGGGGCAAATTTTTAGATCTGATGGTGCAAGCCTTCCACTGAGAAACGTTTTATCCTCCTATTTTTGTTGTTGTTTTTACTATTGTTGTTGCTGTTGTACTCACATTTCATGTCACCTTTCAGTGGCATTTTGATAGCTGGATTATATTTCAGGTGTGAATGTGCATTTTGCCTATTGTGTCACCTGTTGTGTGACCAAGTCCACCAGGCAAGTTATGATATCAAGTTTCTATCCAGCCAGTTGTCTTTCTGTCCCCTCGGTGGTTCTGTCGGAGACCACCGTACCTACAACAGTTCCCTCTGCACATGGGTAATATCTTTAATTGAGCCCACGAGAGAGCGCGACAGAGAGGAAACGTATGGACTTTTTAGAAATCCCAGCTAATTGCTGGTGACTTTCTGGCTAACTGCCATCACCCAATCAACTCCGCGATGACAGAGAGAGAGAATGAACTCTCGGTACCTTCATAATGGGATCATTAATTCTCCGCTCATTAATGGCGATGATGATTCGAGCCCGGTTGAGAGCCTCTCACTGTAGAAACCCCACCAATAAAGGTGCACTTGGACCAGCTACTGTATGTCACAAGGGAAAGCTTTTCGTCGCAAAGTGAGTGGATGTGTAATGCATCCCACGCTTTAGCCATCTCTCCCTCTTTTTGGTGTATTTTCGATAAATCATCTAGGATCATGTAGCCATATCTCACACTGTCTTGTCTTAACCCACATTCAGCCGATATCCATGGAGAGAAAAAAAACAGACATGCTTAGAAGTCTGCATTTCATGATTTAAGAACGATTAGTTTTATGGATAGATTGTGCAATTATGAGAAGATGTTTTTTGCTGATGCCCTTCATAAGTAAGAACTAATGAAATATGAGTCTTAGCAAAGAAATATTACATCAATAAAAAAGGATTATCCTTATCAAGAGGAAGAAAAAGAGGTGGGGGGCATCGGGGTATTGTTCCAAGTTCATCATGTCGTTACCATGAACTAGCCTTTGGCTCAGTTGGTAGTACTCCCGACTGGTATGCAGTAGGAGACAGGTTCGTGTCCCATGCTGACTGATCCTGATTGTTTGTTTGTTTGTTTGTTTGTTTGGTCATTTCCATCTGAGAAGATGGCTGGATAGCCCATATTCAGCTACAATAAGCTGGTCTCCCATGGGGTCCAGTTAGCTGTGAGGCGGGACCACTTCACTGATTTCACCGCTTCACCACTTCACTGATTTACTGGGTATATTCTCATGCAGATACTTGCCAAGAACTTTAGCAGAGAGCATCTATTCATACATTTTTGATCTACCACCTCTATAGGGTCTATAGCATCAGCACTCCTAATTCTGTAATACATTATCAGTATGTAAATATACACGCTCTGATGCCCATGTACAGTCCTCATAATTTCTTCGACTGAGAACCAGAAAACCGTTATCGCAGTTTTGGGGTAGGGGGAATTGAATTATTGATATCACATTGTAGAGCTCAATCTCCTCTACGAAATGGTGTCAGTATCATATGTCATTTTCATTTTCAGTAAATTCTTAAAAATCACAACCACAAGGGTGGTCTTTTACATGATATTTGGAACAATGCTTCTAATTTCACCCACTTTTGATTAGATAAACTGTTTATTTCATGAAAGTTGATTGTTTCACTTTTATTTATGCTCAAATCTTAGATCCAGATAGGACCCTTCTAGTTCTCAGGCAATGATTTACCCTTTTCCATCATGTATTGGATGTAAATGATCCCGTAGGACAATTTGATCAGTGCATTAAAGTCAAAGTAGAAAAATATGGGAGATAAACCACATTTTGCTATAATACCATTCCAGCATCCGAACAACTGTTCAGACTTGGTCATAGATTAACCTGCTGAGGACAAGCTGATTTTGCTATAACACACATTTCTCATAGACACCTGTCCGACTATACTTTGGACTATAGTCTTCAACGGGTTAACAATAAGAAGTAGGCTGATAGATGAGTGGACAGATACATGTAAAAATACCAGTAGAGAAATGAGTGGGCGGGGGGGGGGGGGGGGTGGGAGGGGAGAGAAAGAGTGAAAAAAAAAGTGAAATCAAGTATCTTAACCTGTAGAGGGTGAGCTGATTTTACTATAAATACATGTGTAACATGTGTTGGAAAAAGAAGAATGAAAAATAAATGAATTGAATTGAATTGAAAAACATACGTTTCTCATAGACGCCTTTTCCGAGCATACTCAGGACTGGTCTTCAGTGGGTTGAAATCTACTCTCATTACAACCAAAATGCAATCAAAATATTAAAAAACAAAAAACAAAGCATTAAACAAACCATTAAATTTTAATATCATATGTAATCAAAAAGAAACATTCGAGCTGTTATGTGAGTTTTGAGTTTCTTTTGCTTCAAGGAAAGAGGCAAACAAGATAAAGTCAAGGTAATATATTTTGTGCATGAGTCATCAGCAATTAAACATTGGAAAGGTCACTTGAAGTAGGAGATCATATGATTGAAGATGAAATTAATTGTTAGCTGAAAGCCCTTTCCTGTCCTCTCGATTTCAGCTAAAGTTCATTGGATGACATAATTTCCCAGGCAGGGACACAGAGACTGTTTTCACACTAGTCGAGTAACGTCATTGCAGTGCTAAATTACAATTACGGTTACAGTTACGATTAGAATTATCGTCCGTACACGCAACTGAGGATGGCTTTGCGGATTCTGCCTTTTTGAATTTCAGAACGAGAAGAGGAGGCGTGACTTCTTTTTGAGTTCCCATCAATTACTCTTGAACAGTAAGTAGCACCTATGCGCGTTGACTGCAGTGCGAGTATTTAACCCGTTGAGGATGGACTGATTTTGCTACAATGCGCATTTCCAATAGACACCTGCCCGAGTATACTTGGGACTCATCCTCCATGGGTTAAGGAGCGTGTTATTTTTTGTTTTTGTTTTTTTTCTGTGGAGATGGATGAAAGGTCACTGTATGCCACACCCCCCAAAACATGATTGGAGATCAATCTGTACATTCGACTGTTTCGTTCGGTAATTCTGGGAATCGTAATTGGAACTATTGGAACACAGCTGTAGATTGTCATGTCATTTGAATCATGGTCGGAATTATGATTCAAATCACCCTCTATGATTCAAGTTTGTATAAACATAACCAAAATGCGTCATTTGAATCATGATTGGAGTGATGCACCATTAGAATTGTGTTTCAAATCACGCACTCTCAGTACGTGTGAAAACAGCCGAAGAAGTGTAGCTCAAAAGCTGCTTGTCTTGCAGTGCCCAGGGTAATAAAAGAAAAAAAAAGCATCCTAATTTCTGTTATATTTTCACTGATTTCTCAGAAGGTTTTTAGTAATGTCCCATGTTGACATTGCAATACAACTGTAAATCAGATTTTGTAGCACGATATCTTGTGTAGGACAGCATTTACTAGCAACAACGACTGCATTCATGTGGTATAGACCACCCCCCCCCCCCCATGCTAGTGCCATATGTGAATAGCACTAATATGGTATATGATTATAAGAGCAAGAAAGGCAAAATTTAACAAGAAGCATCAATGTTTGATTTCTAAAGCCTAGTCCCTGTGATCAAGGTTGAAATGTCAAAGTTGAGCAGACTTTTATATAAATTTGCCAAAATACAAATGGACTGAGAAAGACAGAGGAAAGAATTGTTTAGTGGATGAGAATATTTCCAAAGTCTGTTTCTAAACAGACTTTGGTTTAACTGCTGTAACTGCTGAATGCCATTTTCTTTTCCAAGAGGCTGAGAACTTGGCTCTGCTTGGGGGGATTAAATCCAAGTGTGTTGTTAAAAAATGCCCCAACTTGACTTCGTGTTTATGTGCAACTTTTATATACCTTTTATGGACTCTTTTGATGGCCTTGGCTGAAAAAAAAAAAGTTCATGGGCGTTTTGATATGCCATTTTACCTTGGCAATCGTCTGTTTGCACAATTTCATTTGAAAGCCTTTCTTACAATATTCAGGAATAAGTGAATAAGTGCATTTGCAGTCATGTAAACATGTGCTGGAGTGCTTGATGCTGTTTCTTCAGGGAGTTCAAAAGAGTAAATCACTTTTGTGCAGAGAAAACAAAATCCATTCCCCCCCCCCCCCAAATACAGTCTGCTTGTTGTTGGGTTGTTAAAAAGTAGTTTAAAAGCTTTCCAATAGGAAATGTTTGAAGGAGCCCACTTTTTTCACTAATATACTTTGATTTTCATGTTTATCTTACCACAAACATGCAAAAACAAGACTAACTTCTCATGGATATGACTTTATGAAGAAACTGTGTGATATTGTGGTGACTTGAAGTATGAGTACCAACGCAAAATTCCAAACTGCTTTATCCTCAAACTCGTTAAGTACACCAATATCAGCCAGCATGTGCGCATAAGTTTGGATTAGAGCACAATTAGAGCACAATTAAGCCAAAATGTTAGTAATTGGATCGCTTATAAACCATGTTTTGTCGAAGCAGTCCACATATTTCCATCCATGTTGGTGCCCGATAGTGGATTGCATTTTAGCATAGTGTATAATGAGCATTTGCGACCATTAACCCATATCCGCCGATCTACGGGATATCAATTCCGTAGTTCCACAAACGCTGTGAACGCTGATCTACGGGATAATCCGTAGCAGGAATGGCTTGGACGATGACGTCATTTCTATAGTTTATTAGAGCCTATGAACTCTGACTTGATATCCCAGAGTCCTTTGCATCACTTCCTGTAACCGATATTATATTTTCATTTAGATATGTATTCACTTTGGAGGTTTACAGCCGGCTGCTGACAGAATAGGTCTACATCTATGTGAGATCAAACACTGCTGTACACGTACGTATAGGCCTACTTTACTGTAGTCCCATCCATAGGATCTATGAGTTTATAGACCACACTAGTCCACAGAGTGCAGATCTTTGAGTTATTATTTGATATTTCTTCATATTCCTACCCTATGAGTTATATGCCATTGGAAAGCTTACATTATGAAGATTTCAACATTGATATTTGTATTTTTCTGTGTAAAGGCTGTGGATATTTTTCAATAACATAGTTAGTGGTTTCTTTTGTATAAGCGAGTTGATTATTCATAGATATGTAAATCATAGGAAAATACTAAAAGCATATGACATCACATAACTCATGACATGATGCTGATATACATCTTATATGAATGGCCATTACCTTCTTTTTCAATTGATATATAGTTTCCCATAGCTTTCTTTTCATAAGTTTGTTGGTGACATCACCTTGAATTTGAGGTGGCACAGTTTAATGAACGCACATGAAATAGCCTCTAGCAGCAAGAGCCTTTAAACTGCATTACACAACCGGCGGATATGGGTTAAGATGATGGCTGAGACAGGATGTTCGAGTGCAACCATTGTTGTTCACAGAATTCTTTTTGTGCTTTTGTGGAATTCTTGTCCTTTCAAAAAATTTCTTGGAATTAACCTCAGCAAAAAGCAAATAACAAAGATATATGTGTAGCTGTAACCAGTCTGTGTAGGAGCAACGTAGGCCTACATAGCAGCCATTTGTAACAGATGTGACTGTATGACATTGTATTCTAACAAGTTGTAGATACACATGTATATGCGATGAGGGAGTTTATATTATGGTATATTGTGGTGTGGAATGAGCAGTAATACAATTACAAGCTGTGGGCACTATATATGTTTACACTGAGTGTGTTTACTGCACATTCTAGAAAAACACTATGACAGAATGTTTTATTATTATCATTTTATAAATGTAGTGAGTGTAGTTTATATATATATATTTTTTTTTTTGGGGGGGGGGTTGAGGGGATGGGGAGAAATTCTTGGTAAGATTGTTTTTGTGGTGGTGGGTCCATCATGTGATCAGCGAGAAGACTCTGTTCTGAGTCAGGTGATCTAATCAACAGAAGATCACATGAACAGGAAACATAGAAGGAAGTGGAAGATTACATGATGATGCCCCCGCAAATTGCAGACATATATTGTACCGAAACATTTTGCACATTGTAAAATGATACCAAACTCTGTGTGTGGGTCAGAAGTATGCTGCAGCAGAATTAAAGGGATGGTGCAGTATTGGTGGAGATGAGAATTGTATGGGCTTTTAACTTTTTGCGAGATACCAAGAAAACACTTATGAAATAGTACAGAGCATACCATTCTAAGAGGAATTAAAAGTTTATTTGATGAAAATCGGGTTTGGAATGACTGCAACATCCAAAAACGAAGTAAAAACAAAGCAGTCGCAAAAAAGTGTGGGTCCCACATTTAATAAGAATCACTCTGTTTTGGATATCTCAGCCATTTCAAAACCAATTTTCATCAAAGAAACGTTGAATTTCTCATGGAATTACGTGCTCTTTCATATTTCATAACAGGTTTCTCATTATCTCACCAAAAAATGTTAGAAACCTGAAATTAGGTCTCAACCAGAACTATACGATCCCTTTAAAGTAATGGTATGCTTGTTTAATTTTTCCACCTGAGAAGATGGCTGGATAGCCCATATTCAGCTGCAGTAGCTGGTCTTCCATGGGGTCCACTTCGGTGGGAGGTGGTACCACTTCTCAAAACAGTTTCACAGCAGTGATACTATGTTGTGTTGCCAATGGCAACCTGAGCCAAATAGTGAGACTTTTGAAATAGTAATAAATAGCAATACCTAGCAGTCAAGAAGTTTAAAGACTTGGTAACATAGACATTCATAAGTGCAGGTAATTCTCACAACCCAAGCATTGTGTGATTTTGTTGAAATTTGCTACTTGATGAGTGGATTCGTTTTCATCTTTTTGTCTTTTTTCCTTTTTCAAAAGAAGGAATTGGCAAGACTGTTTGGGATTCAGATACAGGAATCAGATTTATGTGCATTTAGATGAGATTCTAGCTGGGATTTCAGCATTATGAATGGTTCAGGTTTAAACAATAGTGCATTGGTTTTGCATAGGGCATTTTCTTAAGATTGTTTTCAGTGATTTTCATTGTCAATTTGATTTTTTAAAGACATAGCAATGATTAATTGTCCTGCGAAGTCTATGTATGAACAATTGCAAAGAAACTCAAGTTCTGCATCATGACATGTGTGAATGCATTTAGAGAGACTTCATGTTCATATTTTGTGGAGTGTTTCAGTCAACAGGAGGTTGCAAAGGCTGAGAAATATGTCCAAATCCATCATTACTGCAACCACCCCATTAAAGCTGAAAGCTCTTTCTCCCCAGCAGGAAGTCATGTGCTACCCCTAGGTATCATGTAAAGTGAGCGCATGGGGGTCTCCCAGTGACGATCGGTTACCACGACGACCGCATCATCAGTTTTGGAGGTTTTTGTTTTTGTTTTGTCTTGCTTTGTTTTATCCCCTTGCCAAACGATAATGGCAGTAACATCACATTTGTGCTTGATGCGCAGATTACGCGGCACGGGGAGGAGACGGTGCGGACACCCTCAAAGGATGTTTGGCAGACAAAGGAGTCGGTCGGTCGATTCAGGGAAAAAAAAATGTAAGAATCATTCTGACCTTTCTAAAGCTAGAAAGGGATGAAGACATTGTAGAGCTGAAGAAGATAACAATGAAATGTTCTCCTGGCAAGTGGAGATAAAAGGTAATGTGCAGGAGGAGGCTTTTATCAGTGAATGGATAGATTGCATTTTACGTAAGGCTCTTCAAGTTGGCAAGACTTTCATTTTTTTTTCTTTTTCTTTATACGTAGCATTTTTAGAATTCTTATTTTCCTTTCTTGGTGTCTGTCTGACATTCCTCTCTTCATCATGCTAATGGAGTGTGATTTTAAAGAGTCAAGGATTGATTAGCAGGAGATAATGCGTAGTCCGAGATGTTTTAAATTGCTTCCTTAGAGCTTCTTTTAACATGCAGGAATTAGACTTTTGCTATCTTTCTCTTTTTTACTGTTAAGTCGTCATTACACTCCTGATCATAATGAAGAAAAAGAGTTAGTTAAGTGAGGATGTGTAATTGATATTGAAGCCAGGTATCGTTGGCATAGAGTTATGCCATGGAACATAACTGCAATGAGGAACTTTCACGTATCTTCTTGGAGAATGTGATTATTGGAGTTTCTGGGTCACCCGCTTTTTGTTCATCCAGGCTTGACTTGAACTGATTATTTTACCCCAGTTTAACCAGCAGCTTTTCACTTGGTGGTGGCATAGATGTCTTAGGACAAAGTAGGTTGTGCCTTTGGTAGCTAATCAAATCTTGGCCCTTTTTTAGTGGACACATCATGCAAGACTTTCCATTGCATTTTATCATTATGCAGTATGAAATATCCACTTCATTTGAAGGTCAGTGGAGTCTGTGAATAAAAAAAAAAAGATACTAGTATTAACTTGGACAGTTGCAAGTTTTATCTCCAACACATATACAGTCTTTGTCTTTTATCAGCTATCATATTCAAATACTCTATAAACCATTTGAAAATGCTAGGGATGCATGTTGAATCACTCATTTTTCTTCAGCTGCATTTGATAGTTTGTTGACCTTGCAATGGTTATATGAATTGGTTAAAACACGCATGTATGATTGATTCCAACTGTCCTTCAGCTAGTCATAAACAGGGTGATATTTGCTATGTGTCATATTCATATTGATATGCGGGTTTATACCACCATATTACAGTTATCCAAGTAGACAGTAATTGCTGGTATCATTATATTTTACAAGATGTAATAAAAAGTCATTGCTTTCTTACAAAATATATGAATGTGGTACAAGGAGTTATTCCTTGCCCCAGATGCACTGTGCCTTCAACAAAAATCGATGCTTTCCTACCAATAGTTGCAAAAGCATTATAATGCGAAAACTTTACTGTGGAAAGCAACTGCAACTGCAGTAGGTAGACAGCCAATGAAAACTGGTTTGCAAAGATCTGGGGTTACCAGTACCCTGTGATAGGTTTCCATCCACATTCTTAGAATATTTCCACTGGGAAAAAATGAGAAAAGTGACCTCCTTAAATATATGACAGAAACAATATATGCTATGTGTATTTGGACACTATGCGCAGTAAACCCTTATTTTTTACTTCAATCCTGACATTTTCACAAAAAGTTCAGTACTCAATCAAATTCCACACAAGGATAACCATAACCATATGACATTTTATCAATTTATATGTAAATATGCATACTTTTATGTATTATTTTTGTTGATGATGGAAATAAATTGCATTGAATTGAAAAAACAACAACATATGTTTATTCAAAACAAAGCAAAGCAAAACAAAACAAAAACTCTCAATTAAAAGGTGCTGATTTACTGGCTTATGGTGGGCTTGCTTTTCTTTCTGGAGGAGTTCCCCATAATCAACAAGCAGTTATTAAAGATATAATATTAATAATAAGCAGTTATTAAAGATATAATAATATAAAGTTTTGGTACCTAAAAAGTTTCCCTGAGTTTCCTTGTCTTAGTTTGTGTTTCAGGTTAAAGTACCTTTCATATAACTAACACTGTGAGACTTACTCGCCCCAAAGTGCTCTCACGTCTTAGTAATCATGCAATAATGGTTTCGTACCAGAGCAGCAGACTCTGAAAAAATCGAACGAGCCGTTAGTTTGACTCGACGCGGTACCGCGACAATCAATATACACGTATTGTACGAAACCATTATTGCATGATTACTAAGACGTGAGAGCACTTTGGGGCGAGTTAGTCTCACAGTGTTAGTTATATGAAAGGTACTTTAACCTGAAACACAAACTAAGCCAAGGAAACTCAGGGAAACTTTTGAGGTACCAAAACTTTATATTATCTTTAAGCTATCATTCCTTACATAAAGATTTGATTTCTTACTTATGATAATGATAGTGTCTTTTCTATATAGCTATATGATATTACATGGCAGGGGTCATTATCATTACAGAACGAAGATGGAAGCTTAAAATGAAGTTCAGAAGTGAAGACTGAGTTCTAGGCAATGTGGAATGTGAAATAATGATGATAATAGCTATAATGAATAATGATAATGACGATGATGATGATGATGATCCTGATAATAATAATAATAATGATAATAATAATAGTAATAATAATAATAATGATAATAATAATAATGATGATGATGATAATGATCATAATAATAATGATAATAATAATGATAATAATAATAATAATAATGATGATAATGATTATGATAATAATGATAATAATAATAATATTCATACTATTACTACTACTAATAATAATAATACACAAAAAATAAAACAAAAATATACATATAATATGTGTGATTTGGCTTAAAAAATCATAATGCCATTTTGCAAAACTGTACATTGTGTGACAAGAACTGACAGAAGTTGGAATATGAAGAATTGCTGCCTGAGATATGATTTGTAGACCAGAGGAGATTATGGAAGCTGGAAGGGGGAGATGCATGGAGAATATTTTTTTTTTTGATATAATCTCTCTCTCTCATCATCATCATCATCATCATGTTTGAAGCACTACATTCTGGGAAACAGAAATGCATTCCGCCACCCCCTTCCTGGTTGTACGTTCCCCTTCCCAGGTGGCTTCACATCCAATATTGACCGGAGTACGCTTTCATTTGATCCGAATCATGTATCTCGTACACTCAATTCACAGCATTGACGGTCTTTTTTGCTTGTGGAACGAATTTTCCCCATTGTGCTTTCACTCGGGCCGTTGTTTGTTCCCGCATCTGGGTTGAGCATGTCTGAAGGAGCCCCCGCTCCCCCTCTCTCTCCCCCCCCCCCCTTCTCCGTCGCCTCCTCGATTCGTAACTCCGTGCGATCTCGGCCCTCGAGAAGAGTGTACAGATGGGAGTTTGCGACATTTAACTTTCACGGCGCGCACGGAAGCCAATATCTTGAATGCTCTTCGGCGGGCAATTGCCTGGAACCAAGGCGCAAGGCTGCCCCCCATATTTACCCTTGGCTCTTCAGTTTGATTCCCATCTGCTTACATCTGGTGTATAACATGTCTGCTCTTTCAAACATCACAAGTTTTCTTTAACCCATTGAATCCAAGGAGCAGTCTGCTCCAAAACTGATCATCTTGTCATGGTCGAAATGTCATCTCTGAATTCCACTGCACATCTTACTTCAGAAGAATATTAGCTGGAACTGGTTAAAGAAAATGACTGTAAGGTAACATGTGGGTTCAGCTAAATATCAAGCATAGATAACGATCTAGACCAAACTACTAATTGACAGAATTAAAACATATATTTTTTGATTAAAAAAAACAACTAATGATACTATAAGAATCAGACAAGCCACGTGATGCAAATATCCACATGATTTTGTCTGCTTCAAAAATTTTCTGTTTGGGTCACTGGTCTCACCAAAAAGTTTGTAGTGTTGTATGATGAGGCAGCTTTAGATTTATTGCTAGAGAGGACATATTTGAGGGTGTTTTTTTTTAATTCAATAGCATGCTTGTACTAGTAGAGTCACTCGCATGATCTTATGTGAAAGATTTGCGTTGGAGCAAGTTGAATACTACATTCATATCAACAGGTGAAATTTGTCACGAGTCACTCAAAGTAATGCGTGGAATGACATTGGTCAACTTTCGATCAAGGGAAGACTGTATTTTTTCATGTATGCACCGTCAAAGGTCAATATTAAATGCTATTGCCTTTCCCCTTTCTGTCATTTTGCATTTCAAAGCGGTTAGACTTTTGAATTGAATCCTGTAACCTTAGCCCTTGGCTAAATTGCATTGCATATTGTGTGACCAGCCTTGATATGTTGCATTTGAGTATACAGAGGTGATATGGCAAGGAGAAAAGAAACTGGATATTTCACACAATGTCAGATTTGATCAAAGTGACACCAGGTATGGCTGAGGAAGGGAGAGCTATGGACCTAGTCCAGATGACCATATCACAGAAGTGACTGAATATGTTGTGGGTTGTTTTTTTCTTGCCGAATGTAGCAAAATGATTGTAATTCTGTATATCATACACTTCCATATCCAACCTGTTTTCAAGTTTTTTTTTCACCATCTGCATTGATGATGATGATGATCATCATCATCATCATCATCATCATCGTCATCATCACTATCATCATCATCATCATCATCATCATCATCATCATTAACATCATCATCATCGTCATCATCATCATCATCATCATCACCATTGTAATCAGTACCATTTTGTATTGATTTGTTCTTTTCATTCATATTTCTTTTCAATCCCATCCACGTTCTATATTTTACTGCACTTGTGCAGTGTCAGAGAACAGAAGATTATTAGTCCAGTGAATTGTTGAATCTAATCCACAGAAGTGACTAGATATATGTTTTCTTGCCAGTAGGTAGCAGAATGATTGCAATACTATAATATTATATCATACCATATTAGACCTATTTTCAAGCTTTTTCATCATCATCATCATCATCATCATCATTATCAATACGATTTTGTTGTGATGTGTTCTTTTCATTGATATTTCTTTTCAATCTGATCCATGCTGTACATTTCCCCGCGCTCTTGCAGTGTCAGAGAAGAGAAAACTCATGTTCCAGTGAATTGTTGAATCTGTGCCACAGGATACAATGAACTTGTCTCAAGTCTTGAGGTTATACACATCGATTGCATGCCAGAGTTGCAGCATTGTTTTTACAATCAAATCTCCGTCTGACAGAGTGGCGCTGACACTGGGCGGGCTTCTGATCCTTGAGCCGCCAGGGTTATTGTGATCCCCCTCTTTTGATGGAGTGAGTGGACAGGGTAATAAGTCTTGAGCTCTCCCCTCTCGCAGGGGTGGACAGGGTCAAAGATATACAACTATTTAGGATCAGGTACTGCTGCTCTGTGTGCAGAGACATGGCAAGTGATGTGGATGATGTTGTCATAGCAATGAAGACCTTAGCTGCCTGGATGCCCTTTTTTTGAGGCCTCGCTCTGAATTTCGTTGCCATGGTAACTAAAAGAAAAGTTAACATGCTCTCCTAATTAACCTTCCCAAGACCACTTCTCTCAAACACCATTGATATCTTGTGCTGTACAGTTGCAAGTTGTTATCACTGAGTCATTAAATTTTCCAAGACCCTTGTACACTCTATCTCTCTTTGAAACTTCAACTGTAATTGATTTATTTGCTGAATTCATTTCTGATTAAGCTCTCTTTCTCTTTTCCAAATTGCATAGTGAAATATATATCTGCAGTATAAGAAATATATCCCCAAATTGAAGGAAGCATAAAAATAAGGCAGGAATTGTCTGCTTGTAATCATCCACTACAAAAATAGTTCAGAGTCATTTGAACAAATTGATAAAACCTCTAGTGTAAAAAAATGCATAGTTTTTAAGGCTTTGGTTTCTGATTGAAGAACAGGTGGATAACTGTTTTCCTAAATATATCTGTACATCATCATTGTGTTTTTTTTTGGGGGGGGGGGGGAGGGAGGAGGCAATACCTTAACAAATATCACATAATATGTGTTTTAATTGAACATCATCTCTACTCACTGGGGAGCATGCCAACACCAGATGTGTGCCTACTCGTGGAAGAATCATTTTAATGACTCATGGTTTCTCAGCGAGCATCTCATATGCGCTGCTCTGGCAGCAAAAATAGTCAAAGAAGTCGTCTTCTGATGCCAGTGGCAGGCCATGGATTTGAACTTCTTCTTCTTCTTCTTTTATTCCCAAGCGGCAAATTTGACAGATGTTGGCGAGAGAGTCAAATCTCGTATGAATGTTGTAAATCATCCCAGTTGATGGAGCCACTCCTACGATCAGGGATGAGTACCAGAGGCAGACATTTTTCCTGCCCTGGCTGACACAACTATACTGCAAGGTTGTGGGGGTGGGGGTGGGTGGGGAGGGGAGAAAGGGAGGGTGTGGTACAAGAATCTGAATAAGTGATAACACTTTATCACAGATTCAATGCTGTTATGTTGCTGTTTTTACTTTCTTGTTGCCAACCATTTCATTTCACATTTGAAAAGACAGAACATTCTCACGACTTCCAATAAAAAAGTGATATGAACTTCAACCCCAATGAGGACAGGCTGATTGTTCTGAAACACATGTTTCTCATAGACACCTGTCAGAGTATTCTCAAGTACTTGTCTTCAATGGGTTTAAGGGGAATCGTGTCATGGAAAAGGAGTGTGTGAAAGTGAGATAGAGAGCAGTGAAGCAAAATATCAAATTTGTGCAAATTTAGAGCCAATATGAAAACAGGTTATGGTTACATGGTTGTATAGGGCAGTTGTTACATTATGGGGATCAAAACATATAATTTAAATCACAACATTGAGTTTAATAGTGCAACAACATTGAGTTAATGATGAATAATTGTAACTTGCAGAAAGTGAATTTGTAGTGGAGAGCCCCTTTTGCTCCTATACAGACAACATTACACATTCAAGCAACAAACTTTGGGGTGGGGGGGGGGGGGTGGAGAGAAACACATAGGCCCTAATGATAATGCACCTTCTGTTAAACCAGATCTTGGAATTTACCGGGTGACGCCCAGGGCGCATCACTTGCACCTACCACACCCTGGAGGATTTATGGGGGCGCACCCGAGATATCGGTCACCCCTCCTGCCGGGCAGTGTCTGCTTTCTTGCTCCAGTACGTGACTGCCGAGGAGAAGACGACCACTTGTAAGAGGAGAAGACGGAGTTGGGCAGTTGAGCCCTTTTATTTCCCTGCGGACACGCTTCCCCGTCGTCAGGCCCACGAGAATCTGATACATATTTTTGATATCATGCCGGAGTGCTGCCTGCATAAACACTGATCATTTTGGGGCCAGATTGGCCAATGATAGGACTACTCAAAGGGAGAGGCGTACTCTTCTCAGCCCATCTCAGCATTTGACACTAGAACTGCACATGTTAAAAACCTTGGCTTTATGATTGTAGTGTATCTACAGATTAAGAAGCAAACAGAAAATATGACAATTTTTTTCTGTTTTTTTCCCCCAAAAATTCAATTCAATTTAATAGTTTATTTATTTCCATTACAGAAAAAAGAAAACCTGATTCAAAGCGGTACAAGTTGTCAATTTGACTTTCATTCATCTGATAAGGACAGCTCATCGAACACAATATAAAATATATGCATGAATGATATTATAACCCCTCCCCAAAAAGAGAAAACAATACACACTTTGTCATGGTAACAAAAAGAAAAAGTATTCATAAAGACAGAAAAGAGTGCTCAACTAAAACACAATTCAGGGTCACCAGATGATGAAAGATGTCAAAGTTTAGTGAATGGAGCACTTAGTGCAGTCACATAATAGCTTGGTATTAAGGACACCTGGATTTGTGGGAAACATTCTCATTGGTAAAATACCACGGTAACCGATGCTGTGGTAATTCACTTGGTACAATTCATGAAATACCTTGGTATTTCTGGCCCCAAAGTACACCCCCCAATGTGAGTGTTTGCGCATGTGTTCAATCTCCAAAAGGATTGCATATCTCTGGAAGGGGAAAGACTGGAAGTGTGTCATATCGTGTAAGAAATACAGTGATAAAGTCCTATAGAATGGTTGTATTTCTTGACATGAATCACACTCTAAATCTTGCATGCGTATCTTGTGCAAAGTTTGAATAATTGTACCACCCTGAATACTACATTCTTTCCCGATGTCTTTTGTGATGTATTTCTTGGTGTGTAGTTTGCATTCACATCACAAACTGTGCAGTACATACAGAACTGCTGCATTTTACAGTAGGTGTGAATGCACCAAGTGTTGTTTTGCTTTGTTTTGTTTGTTTGTTTTTTGTATGAAGATGACAAGACAAAGTTTAAGCTCTGTTGTGTGACACTTGTGTCCTTGAGCAAGTCAGCCTAACCACTACCGCCCTTGCCCAGGTGAGTAGATTGGTACCTGGTAGGAGGATTAAAGGACAAGTTCAACTGGTGAATTTGAGAGAATGCAGTGATATTAATAGAACACATCTGTAAAGGTTTGAGGAATATCAGATAATCCATTTAAAAGTTTTTAAAACATTTAAAACATTTTTGAAGTTTCAGTGCCACCATCGCTGGATGAGAAGACTATTACAGCTTGGGATGTCATATGTGTAGAACGATGTAAAGAAAATAGAAAGAAAATGCAACATATTTTCACTTTTTTGCATAATAAAAGAGCACTTGACTTGCCTCTTTCAGAAGGCAGGGGGAATAATGTTACCCTTAACATATGTCAGTTTCGAGGAAATGTGTACTTTTATGAAAAAAAAATACAATTTTGTGAAATTCTCTTTATGTTTTCCTTATATTAAAGGGGAAGGCTAGTAACTGATCAGTGGGAATCAGTGGAAATGCTGGGAGATGATTGTTCCAATCCTTATGGGATTCATTCAAGAGTTCATTGTATATCTATTGTTGTGTGAAAATGACTTGCTTCAGAATGGCCTCATATTCAAGTAATGTGCAGTTTAATGCTTCCAGGTTAGCGTCCCTGGTCAGTGACGGAGCATTAATCTGCACATTACTTGAATATGAGACCGTTCTGAACCAAATCATTTTCACACAACAATAGATATACAATGAACTCTTGAATGAATCCCATAAGGATTGGAACAATCATCTCCCAGCATTTCCACTGATTCCCACTGCTCAGTTACTAGCCTTCCCCTTTAATCTACGTATGTGACATCATAAATTATAGCAGTCTTCTCATCCAGCAGTGACTGCGCAGAAACTTATCAAATGTAGAACATTTGAACAGATTGTCTGATTTTCCTCAAACTTTCACTGATATGCTCTACTAATATTGCTGCATTCACTCAGTCCACATGTACCTGAAGGTGAACTTGTCCTTTAATCCTTTCTGTGTCAGGAACTGAGGACGGTATGTATGATGCTATTGGGTTTTTCGCTGCCAATCGGCACTCATAGCAAACCGAGGGGTAAGCACTGTTGTGGTTACAGAGTTTGCAGATGTGTGTCAGAATGGGGACAGCCCTGGCCAGACTGCTTCCGCCCCCCCCCCCCCCCTCCCCGGGAGTGCAGCTGATGTACTGAAGGTGCAGATTTGTTCATCCCAAGGGTGATCATGTGTGGGAAGATCCTTAAAGGGACTGTACAGTACTGGTTGAGGTAGGGAATCATGTTTTGAATATTCCTAAGTGAGATAATGAAAAGCATCTTATGTAATATGAAAGAGCATGTAATTTTAAGAAGGATTCAACGTTTATTTGATGAAAATTGGTTTTCAAATGGCTGAGATATCCAAAAAAAGTGCTAATAATAAAAGGCGACATGCCACAACTTTATTAGGATCTCTCTCTTTTACCTTGTTTTTGGATATCTCAGCCATTTCAAAACCGATTTTCATCGAATAAACTTTTGATACCACTTAGAACTGCATACTCTTTGACATCTCATAGAGTGGTTTCTGAATATCTCGCAAAATGTTAAAAGCTAAATCTACACCTCGACCAGAACTGTACACACCCTTTAAGCACTGTGGAAGGGTTCTAGTATTAAGTATTAAGTATTCTATTATATTAAGAATAAAGAAAGAATGTGGAAAAATTATAAAACTGATAACTTTAGTCATGATCATGCCAATGATGATCATGATGATGATGATGATAATAATAATAATAATAATAATAATAATAATAATAATAATAATAATAACAATAATAATAATAATAATAATGGCTATAGTTATAGTAACGATAATGACCATGGGTTTGGTGATAAATATTATTGTAGAATAATGGAGAAATCGATGATGATGATGATGATGATGATATTAAGTATGATAATATTAATGAGATTAGTATTTATGCGTATTTTTTTTCAGCTACCTTGTCTTTATGCATTTAATGTAAAATGTTGCAATTGAGAACCTTTGGCTCCAACAACATTATAAATTATTGGAATTTATAAAAGTTAGTGATATTATCATTATCATTAGAGCTATGTATCATGTATATTTGAGAAAACAGTGCATTGGAATAGACAACAGGTTGATGCAAGTTGTTGGTGAGATAGGTCAATTAAATTGGAAGCATCTCGCAGGAGCTATGTTAAGAGACAGGTTTGGATTACACAACACATCGTGAAAAAGGAGAGCCTGCCAATAGATTGGGATAAGCATTAGACTGAGACGGAGAGTAACAGGAGATGTCTGATGAAATAAGGACTAACTTAGGTTGGAAGAATCCCTTGAAACTTGGAGATGGGAAATGTGAAATGAACGAGCGGGAAGTTAGAATGTCACAAAGGGACATGAAAATAAAAAAGTGAGAAAAAGAGTTGATGTACCTCTCTCTTTCTCTTTTTTTATATTTCTCTTCTTTTGTTTATCTTTGTCTCCTCACTTCTGCAGAAACAAGATATTTGATTACAACGTAAATATGATGCAAGTTGCTCTCTCTGGTGTCTTTGGCTGTTTTCATACGTCCCGAGTGTCCGTAATTTGAATCACGATTGCAATGATGCATCGCTGGAATCATGATTCAAATGACACGCTTTGGCCGTGTGTATGCAAACTGGAATCACGGAGGGTGACTTGAATCGTAATTCCAGGCATGATTCAAATAACGGTCGGAAGGTGTTTTCCAATCACGATTCTCCAGAATTACAGAATGAAACAGTCATGTGTACAGATTGACCTCCAAGTCGTGTTTTGGGGGTGGAGCTTACAGTGACCTTTCAACCATTTCCACAGCAACAAAAAAAATGTGCTTCTCAAAACGCTCGCGGTGCAGCCAAAAGCGTATGCCTCTTACCGCTCAAGAGTGATTAATGAACTTGGAAAGAAGCCCCACCTCCTCCCCTTCGCTCTGAAATTCAAAACTGCAGAATCCGCGAAGCCTTCCTTGGTTGTGCGACAGGATTTGAATCATAATTGTAATTCAGCATTGCAATGATGTACCTCAATCTGTGTGAAAATGGTCTTGAGCCCTTTTTACACTTGTGTTTCTTAACCCCATACTTTCTCTGACCGAGGACTATCGTTAGTCCCGTACCAATTTTTTCACCTTTTTACACTCGCCAATTAGTCCTGTACTAAGCTCTTGTCCGGGGCTAAGGAGAAAATTGACATTTTTACACTCGTATTTCTTAGTCCGGTACTTTCCAAACCACATGAATATTCATGATTACGCTGTGCACTGTACACATACACGCACGCACCGGCAGCATTTGATTACCTCGTTTCTGATTGGTCAGCGGGGGTCGGACTTCGCCTCCGTCGCTTAGCCCCGGATTATTTTTTCGTTCTGCTTACACTCACTTGCTTGGCACCGCAATTGCGGTGCTAACCCTGCTATTTTGCAGGGCCAGATAGTACCGTACTATCGGTGGGGCTAGCCCACTTTGGCAAAAACGAGTGTAAACAGAAAGTGGGCTAAGGATAGTCCCGTACCAATGGTGGGGCTAAGGCCCCCCCTTAGCCCCACTGTTGGTACGGGACTAAGCAAAAATTTGCAAGTGTAAAAAACCCTTTGGTCGTCTGAAGTGGCAGTGTGAACAGACCCTCCCAGACTGTGAAAATATTCTCAGGGACAGGACATGGTGTGAACATTATTTTTTTCCTTCTCCTCTCTTCTTTTTAATCATTGATCATTGACTGGATGTTTGTACTTTATTCTGTGAACCACAGAGGCCATTCACGCTCGGCAGTATAAAGGGAAAGAGATGAGAACAAGTTAGATAAATAGATAGCTGGATAGATAAATAGAGAGGGAGAAAAAGAAAGTGAGAGAGATATTTTAAAAAGAGAGAGAGAGAGAAAAGAGTGGGAGAGAGAAGGAGGGAGTAAGGAGTGTAAGAAAGGTACAGAAATGAGCAGACTTACAGTCAAAATTAGATATGTGGTAGAATTCCAGAAAAAAAGAGGTAAGAGAATCATACAATATAAAGAAAGAGAGATAGAGATAGAGTCTACAATGAGATATACAGAAAACTTGTTCGAGAGAGGGAGATATAAATATACAGATAGATATACATAGATAGATAGATACATATGATATGTATGTATAGATAGATAGATAGATAGATAGATAGATAGATAGATAGATAGATAGATAGATTAACATTTTAACAAGGGAGAGAGAGAATAGTGAGAGACTACAGAAATACTGAACAGACAAGATATTTCTTTTCAATCTGGTCAGGGCACAATATTCCCTATATGCTGTTTTGTTGACTTAGGTTACAATGGATAAAGAAAGATGTAGATAGATAGATAGATAGATAGATAGATAGATAGATAGATAGATAGATAGATAGACACAGAGAGAGGGAGAAGATAGTGGAAGGCTAAAGAAATACTGAACAGAGATTAGATATTTCTTTTGAAGTTGATCTACAGGCATAGTATGTCATGTAATTCATGTACCTCTTGTTCACTACTGTTGTTTTGTTGATATACAGCTAACAATGAATAGAGAGAGAAAGACAGAAATATATTCAATGATGGAAATGCATACAGAGACATTATACAATGTGACATTGGAAATAGATATAAGTTTTGATGGATGAATGAGGCACAATGATCTATTGAATGTGTGTGCCCACATGTGTATGTTCATGCATGCATGCATACATTTTGGACTTGAGAGATATTGCCAGCAATGGGAGCTCCAAAGGCAAAACAGGGCATGGGTAAATATTTCCAAGGTATGGTGGAGAAAAAAAAATGAGTTATAGACCGAGAAGGTGATATTAAAGGAAAATGTAGGAAAACTAAAGGGTGCTTTGGGGAAAAGCTGTCAAAATGAAAAGAAAAATTACGCTGTAGGTAGGATGGCAAATATTTGGTCATTTATTTAGAGCAGGATTTTTTTTTTTAATTTGCTCTACCCCTGCTGTGACTATATATATATATATGAAGGATGTGTGTATTTTTCAAATTCCTTTAAACATCTTTGTGGAATTGAGTATCTCTTGTGCTACTCAAAATTCTGTATGCATTGAAATGGAACATAACATATGCTTCATTTCAGTGTGATATCAGTCACAATTTCTCTTTGATCCAAAAACAGTAAATGCTTACCATCGAAACACATCAGCACCATGCTACTTGCATTTCTAATGTCCTTTTTGTTTTGAGCTATTGAATTAAATATCCTCACTTAATAAAGAGATCTGAAAAGTGAAACTCCACTTTGCATTCAAATTGACTTAATTGAGAAGAGGGAAGTGGCAGCAAAGTGATAGAAAGTAAAGGTTTCATTAAAGCTGGACTGAAAAAAAAGAAAGTTCTGGAATTTTGAAGTTTAAGATATGTTTTCTTGGAAAATTAAGAGGTATCAGTTGAAATTGTAATTGCTGGTTAGACAAGACAATAATGCTGTCTAATCCTCAATTGGTTTTTATATGAAAATGTTATAAAGTTATCATCAACGACTCATTTGAACTTATTGTACCAAACTGTATTTTTCCACAACAATTTATTGATTCCTCCACCAAAACTTTTTATTGAATTTTAAATGTGGCTGTTGTTCTTGTCATCACGGTAATTACACAGTTAATTTATTCGTCTATGATTTTGAATAATTCATTTCATGTATGCTACTTTCTAGATATGTCAGTCTTGTATGTATGTACTATAAAAAAAGAATATTTATATTGTTTTGTGTGTCATACCTGTGTGTGATTTTTGTGAATTCTGTTGTATTTATTTCCGAGTTTAATTGTATCTTTGTACACAGAGTTCCCCTATAAAACAGTTGAAAAACTGAGGGGACTACCGTTTAGATGAGAATGAATAGATAGATAGATAAATATATAAATAAAGTTATTCTTTTTGTCTGTACTTGTTTATCAATGGTTCATTCTTTATAAAAGTTGGCAATCCACAAAGTTGAAACCTCTGTCATATTACATGTTTAAGTCACTCAAAACTGTGGAGCAATGAGACAAATCATCTGATTACTATACAAGATTGTAAAATCCTAAAAGGTTTGCAGGATGTATATGAGGTTGCCTTCAGTAATGGGTTAAACTTATTCATAATTCATAATATAAAAAGAACTGGAATGACCAAAAATTGAAAGTCAAACAGGAAACTTAGTCTCACCAACCATCTACCTTTGCATATCTTCATATGAATAATGTCTTCGTACAATCCACTGCATGTGAGTGGGGGGGGGGGGGATATTTGAGGAGTTTATGTTTCAAATGTACAACAACACTGCAAAGGTAGATATCATGAATGTTAGAAATCCAAGAGAAGTGTCGTCTGTATTTTTACATTTTTACACTTTAAAACATGCTTAATATGACTGACAAATTTCTGAATAATCCAGTGCAACTGACATTTAGTTCTCTTGTCAGAAAAAAAAAAACCAAAACAAAACAAAAAAGGAGTAGAATCTGTCTGGTAGTTTCACCAAGTGTTGGCTATTGAGATCTGTCTGTCTCAGTGCTTGATGATTCCCTTTAAAGTTGTAAAGCGCATATCAGCCGCTGGTGTAGTGAATCCCTGCAGGACCCTTTCACTCCAACTGACCGCAGAATAATGGTGACAGCTCGCTGGACAAACCGTGTCTGCTGGACCTGGCATCAAAAGCTTTTCATAGCATGACCTTTACGTTTCTTACAGCTCACTGAACTAACAGCATTGTACACACACAAGCAGACACCAACAGATTACAGACACACAACACACACAAACATAATTTTTATGTCTATATACACATATATGTATTTATGAATATATTTTGTAATATATATGTAATATATGTATATATGAATATATTTTGTAATACATATATGTAATATATGTATATATTTATGCTTTAAGTCAACTATAAAGTGTTGTACCAGTAGATCTTTCTTATCTATTGAAACAAGACTGATAATGAATGAGAAATCACTATTAAATGCCCCTGAATTTTCTTGTTCTTTTCAATGATGCGTTCAATTGAACCATGTTTTGCAGATTAATTTTCAATAATTAATCCTCATTCCTTAATTTTGTTTTGTAACTTAAAGGTATTGTTTACCATTGGGAGCAATGATTTAAAAAATCTTCGTGTTATCACATTTGATGCATATGTGAACGTCAGTTGTATCGCAAAACATCCTACCATATACAAATATTGCAATAAAGCCTGAAACATAAGGACATCCCATTATTTTTCCTGATAAACCATAACTGTAGACAATTTATTCTAGAAACAATTCTATTATACACATGTAACGATTGTGCATATTTTGTACTGAACAGTGATCATACTGATTAACATTTTACATTGGTTGTTTCTATCCCTTACTCACATTCTAGCACTATTTCGAAGTACTAAAGTGGGGTTTTTGTTTCATATGCAAATGGTAAATTATGCTTTTAAGTGTAAAATAAAGTACTATCTTCGATGAAAAATGCACTTAAACTTCTGTCAGATCTGAAATGCACTATACAAAAATTATCATCATTATCACTGCTGTGCACGATTTGTAATTTTCCTTCGCAATGCGATGTTAACAGTCCTTTCATGTCCAAATATTAAAAAAAACAATTCCACTATGGCATGATCACTTGGCAGACCTCATATTATGATTTTACAGCAGCATTGTATCAATTCATGAACATTTAATTGGGTGCTTGAAGTGTAAAAGAGAAAGCCAAACAGAAAAAAAAGGAAAGTGAAAGTATCTCTCTATAAAACTGGCTGAGAGCCCTCTGTGCACTGTGAATCATCCGTGTAACTGACCCCTCGAAGCGGGGAGAGCTCGGAGCGCGCCTCTCGCACACACACACACACACACACACACACATACGCACACGCATAAAACACACACACACACACACACACACACACACACACACACACATAAAACACACACATGCTCGTGACAGCCTGGGAAACAGCCACGGGGCGAGCCCCTCCTGCCCACGCATTTTACGAGAGATTATCGATCGGCCGCTTGTTTGGGTTGTGGATATCCTGCCGAAGAGGTGTGAGATGGATTGGGGCCTGTTGTTTCATGTCTGCTCTCCTTTCTCAATCCGTCCGTCTGTCTGTCTGTCTGTCCATCTATCTGTCATTCTCTCTCTCTCTCTCCCGCTTTCTCTTTAAAATGTCTTCCCATTCCCGCACATCCTCAACAACATGCCTCTCTTTTACGTGCAGAGAGAGCTCAAGTGTGCATTATGCGCAGACGAGTCGCGAAGGTTGCAGCGGCGAGCGCGGGAGAGCGAGGTGGCAAATGCAAATGTTACGATTACTCTCGTCTAGAACTGTTTGGATGGTCGTTTTTCTTTTCATGGACATACTCTTACAAACTGTTGATGATCATGTATGATTACATGGGGCCAACAAAATATCAGACTTGGAGGGCTGTTGGGGGGGGGGGGGGGCAGGAATTGAAAAGAGATATTTACGTCTGAACAGTGTTCTATAAATGGATATAGAAGAATTGAGAATAGACAAATAAAATTCTTATATCCAGCCAAGCATAGCAAGATCAAACATTAGACATTCAATGAAAAGTTCGTCTACCCCTGCAGGTATAACCCTTTTGAGAGGGAGCAAAGTCATTTTATTTGATAGAACAGTAACAATGAAAACAAAATTTTCCCGACTGAGACGGAAATAAGAAACAAAACAACAAAAATACAACAGGGAAATACAGGGAAAAAATTATATAAGTTTGTTTTCATAACCATCGTAAAACTGAGATGATTCAAGTTACAGTACTCCCCCCCCCCCCCCCTTAATCAGTAGGGGTCAGAAGACAATATTTTCCCCCCTTTATAAAGTGGGGATCCCGTTTTGCATCCGCATTTGTGCAGAAGTGTACGTATGGGTGGAATCTGACTGCACTCAATATGGCCACCAGTGTAAGGTCCCACTGCCCAACAGCAAATGTAGGTGACAGTGAAAACAGAATCTATATGGGATTGGTTAGATGTTCTTGTTCTTGTATGGTAGTTAAATCACCATGATTGTTTCCAAGACTTTGGGTAGGCCTATTATTTTCTGACATTAACAGGGGACAACCGAAGCATGCAGTTTAAACAAAATATGTCTTGATAAAGCGATCTGTGATTCTGATGAACTTAAAGAGGTGAAAATAACATGTAAAGCTTTTGGTATGTTGAATTTGTTGCATTGAAGTGGTGTGCCCTCTAAAGTGGATTCCTGATTATTGGATGAGTGTCATATGTTGTTTGATTGATGTGAACAAAGCTCCCACAGAGAGAGAATATAAGACACAGATATATCTTTGTTTTAGCTTCGCAAAAGTAAACAAAACAAACTACAGATCGTAGCCCTGGTCTGCTGCCATTTACGGCTCACTTCACCCATCAGCAACCAACGACATTCGGGGCTATCTTTCGGTTGCTTTTTGTATCCAACAAGTGCGTGGTTCTGAAATGGTCTACATTTGAGGAGTTTACAAATGTGCACATACTGACACGTGACGACACACATATACACAAACAAACCCACACACACACACACACACACAACCACCACACACTAACAACATAAAACCCAGGACACGCAAACAGACACATATCCATACACACAGACAAAGCTACTGTGCATCTGTTGTCTCAATTTTGTCTCTGGACCTCAGAAGTAACTTGTCAAATGAAGCTAGGACTCTTGGAATGTTTTGCAAAGAGAATTTGCCAGTTTTTGAAACAGATCAATGTGAAATGTGGGTTGGTATTAATCACTCAAGGCTACTGAGTCAGTACAACAACAACAAAGAAAAGCTGGATCATTTGTTGAATACATATTACAAGACCCAAACAAATCAAACACACAATATTGCATCTCTTCCGATATGGCTATCATGTTTCAATATTTATAGCATCAGTGTATGAGAATAGCATCAAATGCATCGACGGTGCGAGATCGTCGTTCCGTTCCTGGTGGTATGTTTTAACCTTGTGGGTAACATGAAATTTCATTAGCCATTGTTGTAACCTACAACTGCTTTTACAACCAAATACTTACATCACACATACACGCACACACAAACAGACAGAAAAGGACATACACACCCACATAAAGGCTCTTACACTCACATTTGTAAAAGGCTCTATACACAACAGGATACAAACATAAAAACAAGTCAGACTAGAATATCTGTTTGACATGGTGTACTGACATTTTTTATTGATAATCAAAATTTTATACATGAAAATTAATATTTCTGTCTTAAATACAAATGCATGTAAACATAGTATCATAATATCAATAATAATAATAATAATAACAATAGTAATAATCATAGTATTTCTAATAATCATAATAATTAAAACAAAAACCTGAACTGATAAAAAGGGTGTGATAAAAAGAAGAAAACTACACTTGGTATTGATAACCTCATTAGAGTTGTAGTCTGAATAACTGCAGATCCTATATGGTAACTTATGAATTCTTGATGTGTTTGAGAGATGTCTAGTATGCACATATTCACTTCTGTTGACTATATTTCATGCTCTTTTGGGAATAACATCTAGGGAAACTTGATATTCAATGGGTATATGTAATAATCACATTTTCGATTTGTCAGGGGATGCCATAAAGCGATCTCCTGGCTTTTATTAACAAATTGTTGACAAAAATTTGAGTTGCATGGATAAGGAATCTGCAGTTATTCAAATTGGCAACCAAAAGATGAAAAAAATACTGAAGGGGTCTCTACTGGGTGATCACCTATTAAAAACAAAAACAACAACGTGGTTTCTAAAATATGACATGATTTCTTTTTTTTTCAATTGGCACCTGGATTAATGGAATTCATCCTTGGAATAAATGGCTATGCTGATAAGTCAGAAGATTTATTTTTTGCACCATACAGCGATACTTTAGGGGTATCAGTAACTTTTTGAAAACAAGGGTACAAATGAAAAGTCAGTCCTTTAGGTGCAGGCAAGCTCTTGAAAGATGTAAACATTGTAAACAGACGCTTGGACAATGCAAAGATTCAGCATCTAATTAGGTAGTAAAGTGACAGTAAAAAACAGGTCTGGAAAGAATCTACATCACATTGTCATTGACAGTAAAAAAGAAAACATAAGTTGCACAGGACTTTAATATACAGAGTGAGTTTTATTCCGAGGTGTTTTCATAATTGCTTTTGTTTTGTTTTTTTGAAATAACGACAAAAAATTGCAGCAGTCCGTCAACATATAACCTGAGGTATGCGAGTTGATATGTGTAAATAAGAGTAGTGGATACTTACAAAAAAATTAAGAGGACTTTAGCATGATCTTTTTTAGGGAGAATTTAATCGAGAGAAATGCTATACGAAATAAAAGTACTTGAACCGACAGCAACGGATCAATGCAGAATTTACCAAATGTAGACAACCTGTGAGAATGCTAAAATCATTTGACTGTCAACACGTCATCTAACATGGCTCTTCATAAGATTTTGAAAATGAAAAGAACGCTATGGACCACAGTCTCCTTTGATAATCACCAAGCCTTGAGTTGATACTTCGGCTCCAATCTCAAGATATCATGATCCCCAGAATGGTATATGAGTGACAGTCTTGACTTTATGCCCTTTTACTCCTCATGTGACATACAACAATAGTTTTAAATTGAAAGAATGCTGCAAATCATGGCACACTATGAAATTCTTAAGGGTGACAGGAGAATTGCCTGCACGGTCAAGTTGAAGGTCAAGGGGTCAAGCTCCGGGAAGAAGCTGTTACAACATTATGGTCTGGCTCTCCAGAAGGGCAGTCCCTATTATCATTAACCCCTCCCGGAATGTCGGGAGGTGTTTTGCACGGGGTCATCCCACAAGACCGACACCCACAAGTCCTACAACCCATGAGTCCGGCACTAGGCAAATAAAGCCCATTAGACCGACACTAGGTAAAAACAGTCCACGAGTTCGACAGATCTCGTGGACCTTGTTTGCTTAGTGTCGAACTCATGGGCTGTATATTAAACTCGTAGACTGTATGACTTGTGGATGTCGGTCTCGTAACGTGCACCTACGCTGGGGTCGTATCTATACATGCACCTGTCAAACGGAGCTGCATTACCATTGACTGACTACACATGACTCGTATTGTTCTGACACAGAGTAAAAAAAAAGAGAGAAAAATGACATCAAGTTAACTTTGGTTTCTGTAAAAGTGCCTGTAACCACTATGGAATAAATGATTGTAATATTAAAAAAAACGGAACTGACAAAATGTGTATAAAATCATGTGGGTTTTTTGTTTGAGAAAAACGCAAAACACCAAGACATTTCAGTCATAACCTCTATAATGTGAGGCATCGTAAAATCTCGAAAGTGACGGAATCAAAAGTGATCAATGACAGATGAAGATTTTTTTTTCTATTTTTGTTTTTTGCCATCATGTTTTAAACAAGCCATTGTCTACACAGGCATCACACTTGGCATCATTTTCTGTTCTTCAGTTGTAAAGTATACCTTCCCATTCAAACCCTATAGTATCCAAGCATTCAGAATCCGACTGAGGATGGATGCCAACCGAGTCGGATCTCTCCTTTGCACCTCATCCCAATCGTCTTTGTTCTACTCTCGTACGAAAATAGCGACAGACACATCGTCGGACTGCATAATTGAGACTTCTACCTTTCTGACATCCCATACGTAAAAAAAAAGAGGGAAAAAAGGAGCATAATTACAGTGTAGGGAAGCACATAGACATGGCTAAGCCTTTTTGATTCTGTGCACGCAGTCTGCTCACACATTCCAACATCCACAACGACACTACCTTGCTTTTCTCTGATTGCCGCAGTTTGTGTCACAGCAAATTTCGAATGCCTGGCTGAAGTGGGTGTAATCGACCTTACGTCAAAAGATACTAGAAAACACAAAAATAATCTGAGTTCTCACTATACCCCCCCCCCCCCCCAATGTGAAATACTCCGATAGTGGAGTGTGCTTTTCAAAAAAGACCTACAGATGATTTCCTTGCACCATACTCGGATGTGCATTTCAATTAGTTGCTCCTGGGTTGACAGTTATTTACTGTAAATGCAGAATCCAAAGAGTTTATCTTAAAAACCACACTCCTAAATATTTGTAATCAATCAGTGGGGAAAAAAATCTAATCTCATGTTTGCATTATCACAGTACTTTCATACTGGACTAAAAAAAGGGGGGGGGGCAGGCTTTGGGCCATACTTTCCCTGAAAGCTTTTCAATTAATCTTCTAACTTTATAATTTACTTTAACAGGGCCTGACAAGGATTAAAGCTTCCATTTTGTGTGTGGTTTTTTTTAGATCTAAATAAAACAGTATGCTACAATGCATCAATCATGTAAAAAGTTAAAAAAATTCATATTTCTATCAATTCAATGTTCTTTAACTAGAATCATGTGATATTAAGTTTCAATTAAAACTGATTTGACAAACTGGTTCCATTTTCCTGTCAGACATCTTGGAAAGTATTCCATAATACTATATCAACTCACTGTAAAAATGTAATGTTTGACAAATTTCAATCAACAATTGAAAAGCAGAGATTTTAAACTCTTTCCACGGTATTCTGATATACAAGAATTCATTGCTCATGTCTTGAACTTGTAATTAAGTTTGCCCTATGGATCATTCATAGCAATTCATTAAAGCCTGTACTGCGATAATACTTCATCTGTCTTGACAATGGACACTGTGTGATTCACAACTTTCCAACATACAATGGGCTCAAGAGCTACCCACACTACAGAGATAGACTTCCTGTCAACAATGACCTTCTGCCTGTCAACAATGACCTTCTGTTTTTCAAGGTCACAAGAAATGATTCCTGGACATGATAAAAATGACAAGACATCTTCCATTGTCCCAACTGTCAATGTGCTGGGATATGAATAACTTGTTGACAATCTGCATGAAACATGATGATTTGCACATTAATATCCATTTCTACACTTGTAAACGACATTATTCTTGGTACTGAGTTTGCACCCCCTCATTATCTTCTTGTATGAATGCAGTTTTGACTACGCTACCTTAACCACTTCCTTCCAAAATATTGTAATTGTAATTCTTACATTGCAAAATGGTACACATAGTTCACATGAGCAAAGGGAAAACATATTTGTGTACAGGACACATAGAGTCCTACAATTTTTGTTCACCCCATTCACATTTTTCTCTTTCATCATAACCCTTACTTTTACTGGACTTGTTCCATATATTCATATCATTCATATATATCTTTACATATATATAGTACTTTTAGTTGTTTTTTTCCTCTGTATTACCTTATATATTACAAACATAAATTTACAAGGATTTTTTTTTTCATATTTAAATCTTTATCTTATCTTTTTTTGGTTGTTTTGCAGAACTTTAACAATTGATTTCCTCCTTTGTGGCTTATTGGCCAAACAACTTTCTTTTCATAGTAACATTTTTTTTTTACCTATTTCCCCAAGAAATAGATATTTACACAGAGTCAAACCATGTTACATTCATTTTTTTGAATAAAATCTATACAAGTAGACTTCTCCCTTCCTACAATTGACATTTACATTGTATCTTTTCCAGTGACTTGATCTTTCTTGCAACATTTTTGTATGCAAAGACACAAACTTATACAAACCACTCTCGAAACAAGCATCCACTTTTCAATGCTCCATTAAAAATTATTTGGAAATAAGGCAAAAAGGATGATGGTTGATAAAAATAACTCTTGACTTTTTTTATAAGATCTTCAACATTTAAAGAAATAATTTATAACTTAAAAACTCTGCCAAGTCTCTCTCTCTCTCTATCTCTCACACTCAGATTTCTATAACCAGCTCTCTCTTCTCAATATCTGCTCATCATCTCAAAACACTTTATACAAAATGCCGCTGTATCCTCCACCAAGTTTCCTATGCTAGACATCACCATAGCCTGAACTTTAAAGCTCAATTTCAATAAAACCTCTTATTTTTCACACATCAAATCACCTTGACACCCAATATGTTGTCATTATAACACATACTGATATACATACGGGAGTAGGATTCTATTGTTTCATCATTTTCACTTGTTTATATATCACAGTGATGTAAAGATATAATTACATTTTACTTTTACTACGCAGATTATCTACAAGCCTCATACTACAACTGGAAATTGTTGCTACTTTATTCCACTTTTTTTACTGTTTTTTTTTTTTGTTTTGCTTCTTTGCATTTCAAACATTGTTTGCTGCTGTGAGTGCATAAGCTCAATACATAACAACTGAGGTTAGAGCCACTACCATTATTCCACAGCCCATTGGTAAATTATTGATAGATGAATAAGTTAAAGAATCATTTTTTTTTTTCATCAAAGCCAAGAAGATACCTCCTTCTGGTACTCATTTTCAGGGTTGCATCTCCAACGATGCGAGGATTTGCCAAATGGAGCTGGAGTACAAATGTTACATACTTTTCCATCTAAGATATTAAACAATTTTTCTTGGAAAAGGCAGGTTGTACAGCTGTCCTGGTACTTTCTGTATTGAGATCTGTTGAGGGATTGGTGTTCAATTCATTTTCAGGAGCACTTGCCTAGGCAGATTCACAACGATGAACAGATTATTCAGTTTGCGAAGATTAAAAACTTCTCATGAGTTCATTCTTTTCACTTCTCAACAGAAATGTTGTTGAATAATGAAGAAAAAAAAAACCAACCCTGAATAACATCCTTCTATCATTTCTCTAGAATATTGTACATTTATTTATGCTCTTGAACTGAAGCCTGGACTCAAAGGTTATAAACATCCAATAAAGTGAGAAAGGTGGTGACAATGACAATGGATGTTTCACTGTAAAATTAAAATCTATGAAAGTGACTTAATTTATCAACCTAGGAGGTGGGAATGTTGTTAGAGTCAAATTACAGTACTATGGCACGAGACGCTTCCATACTCTAAAATGCAATCAGACACACAGTCGATACACATAATAAAAAAACTTTTCACAGCTTACCAACTGGACATTGACAGAATCTGTAAGAGATGGCTACTAAGGATACGAAGGCACTGCATGCCTACCGGACCTCAAAATGAGACGGGCATGCATCCTTCGCCTAGCAACGGGCGGGTAGGGCTCTAACCTCCTCCACGACTACGCTCTGCTCGCACTATGCCTATCTACACGAGAATGCATCCACGTTAGGCTGTCCTCCCCACCCCCTTCTCCTCCATGCACGCTGCTCGCCGTCCGGCTGCATTTCGGAGACAATAAATATACAGCCATCATCATGAGCAGGTACTTGTAATCTTCTCTAACTTGCTCCCTTTCTCTCACTTTCTCATTTTCTCATTCTCTCTCTCCTCTTTTTTTGTGATAAATGTTGAGAATCCACCACATATGCTACTGGTCTGCATCATAAATGCAATTGGCAGACATCCCCACCGTCCCGCGTATCTGTGCTCCCGTTTCTGTGCCTCTTTGAGACTTGTTTGCGACCCGATCACTCGTGTCGTCTCATTACGGCATTTCCATTCCACTTTTAATACAGCACTCCATAATATCCAATCAGTGAATAATTAATTTTGCTCATCAAAATCCAATTTGTCAGATCAACAATTCATAATATGTCTGTGTCTATCAAACTCGTAGTAAATTTGTTCCGCAAACAACATTGGCCTTACATAATTCCTCTTCATTCCTGCAAATGGAAAACATGCTTTCATATATAGATATATAATGCATTCATCTGAATCAAGTTTTTGTAGATATTGATAATCATTTTGGAAGGATTCAATTTTGGGTAAAATTTGAATACTTTGAGAAAATACCAATGGTTATGCAGGCTGCATTCAGTGGTTCTAGTTCGCCAGTCCTGAAGGGCATAGATCTTTTCACAAATCTGGGAGCACATGTCACTCTGAGAATACAACATTCTTTCCCTGTCTGTCTTATCTTTCTAAGATTCCACCCTTGCGTCGTTCCATCGTTTTTGACAAAAACGATGAGGACAACCCCTGAAAACCACCCCATCAGGTCGAGCATACATAGTATGACACACATCACACAAGACATATAACAGAATGTCACCATACTGCAAAATGCTGGTTTCAGCAATGGCAACCTCCCCTCAAAGAGCCAGCTTATGATTCACATCACAACATTTCACGTGATCTACACTACATGGTTTTAATACTACGCTATCATTTTCTAATGCTACATAACTATAAATTGCTATTACTTTTTTATTGATTTTTTAAAAATTTTTTTGCTACGAGTCTACATATGCAATCGTACTATAGTGCTTATCTAACAGAGCACCATCTCAACTACATGTTTGATATTCTACACGACACTGCGAGCTTTGTGATGGCGCTTTCGTCTGCTTCCGCGCCATCCTGGGAGTTGGGTTGACATCGAGCGATGAATCGAGACGTCCCCAACTGATCACTGGATACGAACTGTGCAGTTTTGTTGTTGTTGTTCTGTGGTTGGCACTTGTACCAGCGAATCTCAATGTAACATGGCTGACTGACTACACCATTGTCGTTTCTCTTCACAACCCCTCACTCGTAAACTTCTCGAAAGAAAACCGATTCTCTTGTTTTTCTAATTTTTTTTGTTGTTCATTTTTTTTGATAAGTTTATACTTTGAGAAGCTGTCATAAACAGTCAGTGCTTAATAAGGTCGAGTCACATATACTGTAGTTGCAATACACTGTCCTCTTTGAGAAATCAACGCAGTGGTATTGACATCACAATACGAACGAATAATGTACAGTGTGGCTCTGTAGCATGACGCAGTCCACATCAGATCCACCTAAGTCTTAAGGCTCAGAGCAAGAGAAAGATTTGTCCGTTCTTTCAAAAAAAGACGAAAGAAATGTCTCGGTCAAAAAATTCATGAAAGTACGAAGGGTTGTGTGTAGGATAATGGTCTTGGGAGACATCAAAAGTATAAAGTCGTCGGTAATGAACGCAAAACTCGCGTCGCCAGTGATACGTGACGGGGCGGGACCGTACGCTGGCGCTTCATCAGAGGTGGCGTTTCATGTGGAGTGCCAGATGATCCGATCGCGAGAAGCACCTCTCGCAGTGGGTACACTTGAAAGGCTTGGCCCCCGTGTGTTTGCGGTAGTGCCGCGTGAGCTCGTCCGATCGTGCAAACCTCCACTCGCATCCTTCCCACGTGCACTTGTACGGCTTTTCACCTGCGCATTGGAGAAAGAAAACAAAAATAGGAAAGTTGATTTAGAATGGATGTGATGAGACACACGTTTCAATTAAAGGTTGCACACATATTTAATATAAACATAAGTATCCTACGGGTCACTCACACCATGCTGTACATCCTCATTTTGCAGAGGTATCTTTAAAAGCGAAAGCGATACTCTTGACTTTGGTGGGAAGGATGAAGGTGGGTGTAGCATCACAAGTCGTACATGTGACGACAATAAAGAAATTCATTCACTTTGATCAAATGGGACCAGCCAGCACAACTTTTGCTTTCTGTCTGTACACCCCTGTTTCAGCTTTGAGCATCCTCCAAATCTCAACTGCTCTAATGGATAAAGGAAATATATGTGCCATGGACTTTGGCTAGTGTGTAGAACACTATGAGGTAGTTCTGCACCAATTAGCACTCAAAACTCACAAAGGGTTAAAAAAGGAAATGAATCAAAGATTACTAATCAATTCCCTTCCCCACAAGCCCAGGAGTCCTCCATTTCTTCAGTGCAGTGTCATTCTGTACAGCTAGCTAGCTGTGGTACGATGTACATGCTTTATACAGGGCAACCAGCCGAAACTGTGACTCCCGGGTCACCGAATAATTCAACCACTGAGGGAGCTGGTGGCGGGATGAAGAAAAGCGTGAAATGCTCGCCAAGGCACCCGAGAGCACTTGTCATGTGTACATCCTGCCTTGGCCTAAAATAGTCAATTTCTCTCGGCTGTTAATCCCTCACAGGTAGGCCTATATGAACATGGCATTTGAAAAGGCGAAGCTCACATCATTCACTTCAATGATCCCAAGAGCACAGTGTTATGAGGGAAGAGCAGGCAGAATTTCATATCGACAATAAAGAAAAGAGTTCATTATATATCTATTGTTGTGTGAAAATTATTTGCTTCAGAATGGTTTCATATTCAAGTAATGTGCAATTTAATGTTTCCAGGTTAGCATGCCTGTACAGTGATGGGGCGATCGTTAACGATCATGATCATAACGATGAGACCATTCTGAAGCAAATAATTTCCACACAACAATAGACATATAATGTACAGTACTCTTAAATGAATCCCACAAGGATTAGAACAATCATCCCCCAGCATTCCCACTGATCAGTTACTCGCCATCCCCTTTAAGAAGTGCGCTGGTATGATAACAACAAAGCTTGAGGTCCAATTTTTTTTTTTTGTTTTAGTCTATGTTTTATTGCCATAGAAAATATTAGTCTAACTCCTCTTGAATTTCTACTCTTCAAACCTATTTCAGGCTTCACATGTAAAAATGTACCGTAGGGAAATGCACATGTTCATGATTATTTGATATACCTCATAGGATCTTTCCACACTCAATAGAGTATAGATTTTGAAGCACAGAAAAAAAGTAAACAGCCATTAGTTGGCAACATTTTGATTTTTTTCCTGGCATATCCTTATTACATTAACCTTGCTATACATACATTCATGGCTGCCGCATCCAGGGCAAGGCATAATCAAAACAAATAGATCGATACAAGCTGCTCCCGCACTTCCACAAGATCCAATTTCTGCTCTAATTTAACGAGGGGGAAAAACAGGATACACTTCCTGTCTCGTTCGAGAAGCACCCTGCTTCTACCCTCGTGATTTGTCATGCATCAGGCCCTCTTCCTCTCCGCATGAAATTTTTGTTTTTGTTTTTTTTCTCGAAGTACAATCTACATTTTATTGCATCACTTCGTCAAGAATTCAGAACCGCTTTTTCTCCGAGGATGAAAATCAGAGGAGGTGGAGTGTGAATGAGTAGTAGAAAGGGTGGCTTGCACACACGCTCAGTAATTGCATCAGTATAACATATGGATATAAGGTACATTGTACATACAATGCTTCAATCATGACTATAGGAGTGTTCAGACAAACTTCTGTGAGTTATGTATGAATCATTGAAAAGTATTCAGCCTCCAAGCTCCTTCCCCACCCCCAACTAATAGCAGTTAAAGCTCTTGACATACGAATTAAGTCTCACTCTTGCAAGACAGGGCTATTGTGAAAGCCGAGCACTCTGTCATTGACGGATGTGCTTGTCAGTTTTGGAATAAGAGGTAGTGTCATCTCTAGCTGCGCACAAGAAATAATTGAAGAGTTTGTTCGCAAAAACCGATAAGTCCATTTTTTAAGATTTTGAAGTACGGTCTCTGTCATAAAGTACAAAATAATACCTTTTAAATGATATATTGGTCACTACATATAGAGGTACATTTTTGAAGTTATGATCAAAAGACGCAAAACATTTCTTATTCTTCTCTTTATTTTTCTTGACCTTTAATCGCAAATATCTCCATTTGGCAAATATGGACTTATCATTTTTTGTGAACAAACTCTTTAATTCCTGCCTAGTATCACGACATACACATAAAGGATAAGAACATTCACATAAACCAAACAACAGTGCATGGAAATGGTTTTATCATTGCACGTGATGCGCTAATACCACCATTTAAAGGTACAATATACAAATATACCAGGCCTGAGAGGCTCTGGTTGAAACTATGCGCATGAGGTGACTTCAGTAGCACTATTTTCTGAGGGGCGCAGCCCCGAAGAAAATAGTGCTACTGAAGTCACCGAAGGCACATAGTTTCAACCGGTGCCTCGAAAGATTGGCCTGGTATATTTGTTTTATATCCCTCCCAATGAATTTAAGAGTATTCGACTGCTGGTATTCTGTAATTTACCTCTTTTTTGAGGGCATCTTGCTTTACTTTTCAAGAAGATTTGACTAGTCATTCACGCTCGGGAAAGCAGCTCAGCAGGAGGGCAGCGCGTACGCGTACTATGAAGAGACAACTGCGCGCTCAGCCGCTGAAGTGTACTCGGTTCCTTTACTGTACAACGTACTGGTAAACATGTGCAAACTGCAAACTCACTACGCGCTTCATACATACAATACGCCTATCCGATCTGTCAACAAGTACGTTCGGTTGCCAGTGCGGTGATGTGCGTGCTCGAGCTGATCAACGATGTGACTGTGAGCTGCAGTTGATTGTGTTTTCTGTCGTCTTTCTACCTAGCTGTCATGTCTGTACATGAATATGGACTATCATTTCCTGTTAAAATGCAAGTATACAGTACATTGTAAATTTGGGTAGCATTCAGTAACAGCGTATAAGGTTAGATTAGGCACTGGAAAAATTCTAGCAATTAAAGCATCGAGTGCCACTGTAAATTCGTGTGATTCGTACGGTGTTCTAACGTAAACAGTGAACAAGTTAGACTCTAACTTACTCGTTAGACACTCTAAAAAATAATTATTAGGAATGAGATTACGGGAAATAGGGCCTACTGTTAGACAGGTAGAAATAACGTATAGGCTTAACTAGCGCTAACTTTAGAGCAGGCCTACTATCTACTGCAGTTTCGTTTGTCAACATCTTTTGGGTGGGTCGCTCGAATTTAATAGTGAACTGCGAGACCAACTTTCAAACGGCGAAGCATGAACTCCCCAAAAACCTACGGTACGTCGAAGAACCCTAGCTTGCTTATTGTTGTCTAATTATAGATCTACGATATCGCCTACTCTGTTGTAACGTAGAATGAGGGCTTTATAAGAGTCTGAGTCTGAGTCTCTCCAACGTAACCCGTGTCGCATTGAGTGTATGCGTGCCTTGTGGTTCTATCGCGAAGTGCAGTGATCTAAGGCGCCGCGATACCCATTCATTTGTACATGAAATCTCTCGCGAAGCAAAGGTGCTGCGATACCCATTCATTTACACGTGAAATATTTCGCGTCGCGACGCGAAGCAAAAAATGCGCGAAAATCACCAGCGTGGTATAGTTTTTACCATTTCCCTAGGGAGTATAGTCTTTTTCGCGCACTTGTATGGTAGAATTATGTTTTGTTGTTTACAGTGCTCTCGACCAATCAGAGGACGAGATGCATTTTGTGAGGGATATAATATGAAATATCTATATCACCATGTGTCTGACGTATGTGCACACAACACCAAAACAAACAACAAAAGTGGTCTCACAGGTCGTATAATGCATTGAAATATAACTGTGATATTAATCGTGGAAGGCAGCAATCATATCTAAATGAGACTAAGGGTGCATGAAAAGAGGACCAAACAGTTGGGCAGGTTTGTGGCTGAAAATGACCTTTCTCAATGCACATTCCTTGAACCATGTCATGACCAAGGGCATTGAATATCCTGTGAAATAACAGTGACACTTTAAAGGGATAGTCCAGGCAATTTTCATAATTGTACATTGTGTAGTACATATAAATCGACAGCTTCATGTTTAGATTTGTGGGATGAAATGTGGTCCTTGAGCAGAGAAACAAATGCTCTGAAGACCCCAAACAAATACACTGAACAAGGTAGCAGTTTTACCATAAGAATGCATGAGAGGGGGCACACCATAAGAATAAGATTGTAAGAATTATGAATTCTTGAAATAGTGTATGTCTCCTTAAAAACATGGCCATGTCAGTTACAGCAGGCCCATTTCACTTTTTTTTTTGAATACAAGTACTAACAGAGTTTTATAAGAAAAATGTGACAGATCTTTCACTTTTGTGATGCATTCAGAAAATTTGTATAAGACACCTCTCCACTTAAAAGTGCATACAATATATGTGTTACAGGTAGAATGTATGGCTTTTTGCTTTGTAGTATGCACTAATTAGAAAGAATGCATGGTAAAAGTTAATTAAGAGAGCACCTATGTGTACCTACTGGTATGAAACACTTTAATGAATTAATGCTGTCATTTAAATATGTTCCTGTGTAATATTCCTTGTAGCATTGCATATTTAATGAAGGGAAATTAGCAACTGCGCTACACGCAATTACTTGTAGTCTGTAGTGTACAAACTGCTTATTTCAATGCTGGTATTGCCCAAATGTGTCATGTGAGCGATACCAAAGGTTATGTCAGGAGTCTGTACATGAGACTACATTTACATCATAGTGGCCTGACTTGCGTTACCTGTTGTTCACTGTTGCGCCTTATTGAAGCATTCCTGTTATTTTTAATGACCTTGTCGGCACTCACCAAAAAACAGCACGATACTGATCGACTAGTCTGAAACTCAGGCTTACACAATGATAAATAACTACTCTGACCTACATGTTATACATCGTTTATCTCTGTGTGAAAGCGATAGCAGCAACATGACATCAGTTTGAAGATTTTGTGTTTCTGAAAGATTGTATTCTATGAAGATGAAGGCACAGATATTGATGGACTGATCGATAATCATCAAAAGATTTGGACATGTGCTCCAAACTTAGGGATGACCTACATACATGGTACATCAAGCTTACTTTCAAACCCGGTTGAGCGTATCAATCTTTGACAATCTTTACGTCTTTACAAAGTAAGCACCGACAGCATGTCAACACTTGCAATCAGTCCAACAAGTGCTGACAAAACTATTTATGTGCAGACAATTTATTAAGGAAATACTTAGAATCGAGACTAGCCACTTTAGCCTCCTTAAGTCATCAGCGAGAATTGATTAAGCGTTCACACTTCCTCCAGACTCTCAAAACCACGGCAACAGGAAGACAATTTCTTTCCAGTCTCCATTTTTTCCGCGAAAGAGAAGGATTCACGCAGACAGGCCTGCGTGTGCCTCTTCTCGCGGAGCTCGAAATCTTAATTCCAAATCCTGATTGGATGATGAGGAGACACGTCGCCCCCCCCCAAACAACTCATTCCTGTTTTTTCTCGATGGATTAATTCATTAAAATTTCGACACGTTGTCATTCACAACACTATAGTCAATTGAAGCACAACCGACTTACCCGATATGGTAATAACTTGCCTGCTGATAAGCCCTTTTTCCCCCCTATGTCTCCAAGCAAGAATATTCCCCAGCTCTTGTTATGAAATGCAAATAAGAACTACGCTTTCATAGAATATCTATCCCTGCGCTCTCTTCTTCGAAGTCCACTGAGTAGGAAATAGGCCTTTTAGAGCAACCAACGCTTAGAATATATATATGCGATAAGAATGCCATGTACTACTGTATCACTTCCCTGACTTTCACACTGCATTGCAAGACTGGAAAACAAATGAACAAATGATGGAAGCTTTTCGGCTTTATTACCGGCTTCAAAAACGCACAAACAGGAAGCCACAGCTGTGTGCCCAGATTGTAGAAAGTGAATTAATGGTAGGGAATGGCATCATTAAAACAGTTCATAGTCACTTTGGTATTTTTCTTCCCAAGTGGGGAAAAAAAAGAACCAACACACAAACAGATCAAAATCTAATACATGTGGTAGTTAGTGGAGTATGCGCTAAAGCACATTTTACACCCTGATTTTTTTTCAATGCTACTCCTTTAAAAAAAACAAAGACCTGACATTTGGTCCTATGAATTGGACTGGTGAGGAGTAACAGGTTCATAAAACATACTCAAATATTACAACACTTTATATACCAAGGTTGGTTTTGTGACAACTACAAGGATCATGTGAGTCTTGCCTGTTACTGCATCAATCAATCCATGCACACTGAATTCAAAGTACTGAAATACACTGAAAATGAACAGGTTTATGGATTAGGTACATGTAGTTGGGTCCTCAAAAAGAACATAACCACAAATATCAAAGCATTAGCAATCTGACCTATTTCTTTCGACTGATTGTCAAATTACCAGTGTTCATTTCAAACTTCATCATATCATGTTTCACCATTCTAGAATATCGTATAGTTTGTTGCAGACGGTGATTCTATGTGCCACATTATGATACTGAACTCATGATTTCGAGCTGTCACATAAACTGAAAAAAATATATATAGGCCTACAAATATGCACATCAATTCATTTCATTACAACTAAATTATCCATGAATGAGATAGAGGCTTCACAATATGTATACAGAGTTACAGTTTACTTTCATAATGAAATCAATTTTAACTCAAAATGTCAGATCTTGTTTTGCAGGAAAAGTCCATGTGCCAGCCTATTATAATGCATGGATCATGAAATTCAGAACAGCATTAGGCAACAGGAGTGATAGTGACAAAGCTTGTCAGTCTCAATATTGAGAGTGGCAGTGGGGGCATGCAGACTGAGGGATTTATCACTCTGATCCTCTGTATGGGGTGCCTTCCTGGTGAAGCTTATATCCAAATTTCAATTCTTTGACAACAACAAAAACTAGACGAATGGCTAGCCTTGTCCATCGGCCACTGAGTGCTTACTATTGAGATTATATCTACATCTTCCATTGTCTCAAACATTGACCATTTGTCCTTGACTTAGACTTGGACAGTGCGTCCATTTGGACAACAGCTCTTCCCAACAACCAGTTCTCCCTTTGTCTTGCCGAGGCGCGATATTATACTTGTTTGTCGCGAGTAAAAACCGATATCGACCTTGAACTAATTTCAGTGAATGAAATCGCTTGAGACAACACTGCAACGACAATGAATGACAACGCGCTCGATCAGTCATGCGAGCGTAACACAAGTGTGGTATACTGCAAAATACCCTGTACGGTGACTTGTAGCATGGCTGGCAGGAAGGGGAGGGAAAGGAGGGGGAAGAGGAAGAAGAGGGAAAGTGTGTCGACATAGTCACATCAATGAATGTAGCATTCCCGCGTTTCGCCGTCTCTGAGTGGGGGAATAGTGGCATGCTGTACACTCTATGAGAGGCATGCATTTGGAGGAATATAATTAATTACTGCTTATGCTGGCACATTTGACAGACCTAGTTATTGATGATACACGTGGAAAGGACATCTTGAAATCTACATTGTACCCCTCGCTGTGTACACTCATAACATCTGTATATTTCTCTTACCATTTATATGTCAATTTCTCCCTCTCTCTCTCTTCCTCTCTCTGATTAATGGTGGGAAGGTTGCAACCTCAGTTACTGTCTGAAAACATGGACCTTTTTATTTCATTTTTTTTTTCCTTTGCTCTCTCTTTGCATAAGTTTGCACAGGTAGATATGCATCAGATATCAAACAGCACGCCTAGGTCGCTAGACGGGGCGGCCTAGAATGCAAACAGGACAGGCGTAGGAAACAACGCTTATGCAAAGAATGACATCACTCTGCTTTGAAAACCAATATTTGTCTGTCTTGCAAAGATTAAGTGAGCAAGAGGCAGACCCGTTCACATGACAAATATGATTCTGAACAATGATTCCTTGTACTGTATCATAATTCTAACTGCTCAACCCTTCTTCTTTTGAAACATCAATAAGTTGTGTATAAAGTGTAGTAACCAATGCATGGATTCAATAGCACATGATAGCTCTTGTGAAGGAAGGATGACTTATACTGGTGTTCTTAAACCTGCTGTCTCAGTTTTTCTCACGTGGTCAAATCATATTTTCATCAGTTCTACTTCCTCTTCTATGCCTAGTTCCTTCAAGATATTATGAACGCTCTGTAGCATTCTCTTGGAAACATTGGCACATTTCATGATTTTCCACCCCCTCCCCATACTTATTATACAAAGCCAAATACAGAGCACAATATTGAATAAAACTGTGTCAACATCAGGGCCTGACATTGAAGAAGAGACTGGCTTAGTCATTAGGTGTGCAGGTCATTATGTAACCAGCCTGTCATTCTGGTTACCGTGGATACAATGCGTGGGTGAGTAAGTTTGCAGGGAAGAGACAAAGTTCATTGCGTGGGATTTCTAGCAAAGTTTGACTTGTTGGTGTCCTTCCATTAATTGCAGTCTTATCTCACTCTAATATCTGTCAATGGCTTCATTTTTCCGATTTTGGGGGTTATAACTGACAAAAAACAAATACACATGGTGAAAAAAAAAACTAATGCACAAATTACAGTCAAATCTTTTTTCCCCCCTCATCTGAAGATTTCATATCATCCTAAATCAACAGCTTCATTGACATATTGTATATCTTTTCAAGTCCAATATTTTACACTACAGGAAACTCAAAAGATGTTTATACATCTGATTCAAAACAATTCATGACCTGTAGACCTACATTACCATCAGATTCCACAGACTATGTACAAAATACTGTCATTCTTCAAAAGTGGCCATTTGTTACATTGATAGGAAGCAAGCAAGTAGGCAAGTAAGTAATAAAAAAAAATGCTTCAATGTTCTTGTCTATTTGCGTCCACATCTGCCAGCTTACTGTAAAATGAGGAATGTTTGAGTGCATTTTAAGTTCGAGAATTTCGCAAGCACCAAGATTCGCGAAATTAAAATGCACGCAAAATTTCTTGTCTACACTATATGCATTGAACGCCAGTGCCAATTCACAAAAATTTCATGCCACGAAAAAGGCCGTCAGCTCCAGTTCACGAAAATTTCGTGCCATGAATATATCATGTTTTACAGTGTGCCAACAGACAAGAGTCATGGGCTAATCAGTTTCATTGTTTAATTGCAAAATGGATCTTAACCACAGGCAGAGTAAGACACTGTCATGCACATGACCCAATTTCGTTTGCACGGTGTCAAGTTGGACTGTCTGAGCAGGGTACCCTCCTAAGCCTGCTGGTAGACATGACGGCTAAAAACATAATATTTCACGACCAAGCACAGGGCTAGCAAGTGACCAGCACAAATGTATTGTATGTATACGTACATGCTCCTGCATTGCTTTAATATCATTTAGTGCTCTCATCTACTGCATACGAGACAACTGTCACTTAATAAGAATTTTGCAGATGTGCGGGTAGCATGAATCATCCATAAGCTATCACCATACAAGCTATACTTTAAAAATGAAATTCTTCCTTTGACCCCTCCCCATCTTATATTTTCTAAACAAGGGTGTGGGTATGGATCATTGAAAAATCAACATCACAATCTTTTAGTTCATCTTATCTCTGCAATCTTCACCTGGACTGCACTTATATCTTTACAATATTCCTCAATGAGTCACACACTTGTGCGATAAGCATTTTTATCTCTGTTGATATAGCATGCGGAGTTATTGTTTTAAACTGATTGCCAAGAGCCCAAACCAGTATACCAGGTCTGTCTTCCTAGTACAGTATCATTTAAATTATTGGTCTGACAATGACAATTTTAACAAGGAAAATAAACATACCTTTTAAACATTGATCACAGGTGCTTGAGCAAAGGTACAAATGGTACGTCTGCACATAAACACAGGGCACGATATGGAGTGTATGAACTGTAACTGCATGTCAAATTGTCATACATATAGACCCTAAAATGCAGGTGCTACAACTAGCTGTACATGATAACTTCGTGCATTCAGAGGCAGAAATAGACCATTACAGTTGTACTCTGATCTCCTTTAGGAAAAATAGCTTCAACTACAATGAAGAGACAATATCGTTTGAATTAAAAGTAGCAACAATGTTGAGTTGACATGACAAATGGCAATCTCAGTGAGGGGGGGGGGGCAATGGAAACGGCACATATATCATTGAGATAGAGACAATGAATAGCAGATTCTATTCATTTACAACAGTATATAGGCACATGTGTGCTGTAAAGACTACAAACGTAAGTTGTAAATGGTGATGATGTAACAATGAATGTAATGCTACCAATGATGTCCAAGGATTTACAACCTAATGAGCCCAGTGAGGATCAATGGACTACAGTGCCGACCGCGGGAAACGTCACGCTTTTCCGAGATCTGGACGAGGCCACTGACGCGTATCCCCGCGGGTACCCGCGGGTATACGCGTTCAGTGGACGAGTCCATCCGCCCGCACGGATAATCCATCCTCGGGAATTTGCGTCTCGATTGACGCGGGTTGGACGAGGGTGGACGAGGGTGGACGAGGGTATTCAAGGGCACATTCCCGTTAAGCTTTATTTTGACCGCTCAATCAAAATACATTTCATGGAGTTCCGACTTTGCCCATTTTCATCAAATTCCGATTTCAGGGGCTTCTTTTCGATTTAATCACACTCTGATGTCCACTGCCTTGATTGTTCGCTACTTTCTAAAGAAGTACACCTGCGGAAGTTGTGCACATGCGTTCATCACTCAAGTATCAATAATTATTAGAACATATCGACATCGGTTACGATCATCTCGCTATTCACGACTTTTAACGACCTGCGCCACCAAAATTTCATTGCTGAAAATTCGGTGGCCCAATCGGGCTACAAAAAAGTCGGATGTTTGCCTTTACTTTTGAAAATGAACAGCGGTAACAGTCGGCTCCGTAAGACGCAAAAATGAATGTCGCATGTTTACTTTTGATTTTAGAAATGAATCACGGTGACATTTGACTCCGTATGATACTGGAATAAATACCGAATGTTTGCTTTGGCGTTCGGAAGTGAATGATAATATTCAACTCCGTAAGACGATAAGATAAATGCCGGATGTTTGCTCTTACGTTCGAAAGTAAATAGCAATAACATTCAGCTCCGGAAGATGCTTGAGTAGGCTATATGTCGAATGATCCCTTTGACGTTCGGAAATGAATAACAAAAATATTCAACTCCGTACGATGATAAAATAAAAGACGGATATTTGCTTTTACTTTCGAAAATAAATAGCAATAACATTCGGCTTCGGAAAATGCTAACATAAATGTCAGATGATTGCTTTTACGTTCGGAAGTGAATAGCAGTAATATTCTGCTCCATACGATGCTAAAATAACTGTTGGATGTTTGCTTTTAGATTTCGAAATGAATAACAGTAACATTCAGGTGCGTTCGGTGGTAAAATTAATGTTCAATGATTGCTTTGATGTTCGGAAATGAATAACAATGACATTCAACTCCGTATATACGTTTATAAAATATACAATGTATATCTGATGTTTGCTTTTACGTTCGGAAGTAAATAGCAATAACATTCAGCTCCCGAAGATGCTAAAGTAAATGTCGAATGATCCCTTTGACGTTCGGAAATAAATAACAAAAATATTCAACTTCTTACGATAATAAAATGAATGACGGATGATTGCCTGTACTTTCGAAAGTAAATAGCAATAGCATTCGGCTCCGGAAGATGACAAAATAGATGTCAGATGATTGCTTTTACGTTCGGAAGTGAATAGCAGTAATATTCTGCTCCATACGATGCTAAAATAACTGTCGGATGTTCGCTTTTAAATTTCGAAATGAATAACAGTAACATTCACCTGCGTTCGATGGTTCGGAAATGAACACAATAATATTCAACTCCGTGTATACGATGATAACATAAATGTCTGATGTTTGCCTTTATGTTCAAGAGTAAATGGCAATAACATTCAGCTCCGGAAGATGCTAAAATAAATGTCGAATGTTTGCTGTGACGTTCGGAAATTAATAACAAAAATATTCAACTCCGTATATACGATTTTGCGTTCGGAAGTGAATAGCAGTAATGTTCTGCTCCATACGATGCTAAAATAACTGTCGGATGTTCGCTTTTAAATTTCGAAATGAATAACAGTATACATTCAGCTGCGTTCGATGGTTCGGAAATGAACACAATGATATTCAACTCCGTGTATATGATAACATAAATGTCTGATGTTTGCTTTTATGTTCAAGAGTAAATAGCAATAACATTCAGCTCCGGAAGATGCTAAAATAAATAACGCATGTTTGTTGTGACGTTCGGAAATGAATAACCAAAATAACTCCGTATATACGATGATAAAATAAATGTCTGATATTCGGTTTTACGTTCGAAATATAACAATAACAATCAGCTCCCTTCGACTTTCGGAAATGAATGATAATAATATTCAACTCCGTACGATGTTTAAATAAATGTCGGATGCTTGCTTATAATTTATATTGCTATGTACTTTCGCAAATAAATAGCAATAACATTCGGCTCCGGAAGATGCCAAAATGATTAATGTCACATGATTGCTTTTACGTTTGGAAGTGAATAGCAGTTACATTCTGTTCCGTACTATGCTAAAATAAATGTCGGATATTTGCTACATGTGTATTACATTTCGAAATGAATAGTAACATTTGGCTGCGTTTGATGGTAAAAAACAAAACAAAAACAAAACAAAACACACACACACACACACAACTGTCTGATGTCTGCCTTGACGTTCAAAATTCGGCCCCGTACGATATGATGAAATAATTGTCAGATGACTCATTTCACTTTCGCAAGTGGACAACAGTGACATTCGGCTCCGTACGATGATAAAATAGATGTCGGATGTTTGCTTTTATATTTGGAAATGACTAACTGTTAAATTCTGCTCCGTATACGACAGAGCTGCCAACCTTTCGAAGCACAAATTAGTACTCAGCAGCTCCAAAATTCGTATTTTCCACCAGAATTCGTATTTTTTTCAATCTCCCTCTTTTTGCTATGAGGCCTACAGGCTCTAAACATAACGTTATGACACATGCCGAAGCATCCAGCTGGTCACCAGCACGATAACGATTCTAAACTACGCAATGTTCAGCGTTGATTGATTGCTTTCTCGCAATGTGTACAAGTGCAAGTTTGTACCTCCAAAATCTTTCTGGGCTGATTATGGAAGCTTCCATTTTCTAGCAGGGGACGGGGAATGCTTGATCTTCTCAAGAGAGCTTCTGTGTGAGCGGATGCAAAACTCTGTTCTGTGTTTCCAATTATGTACTATCAAAACATAATCATGCGTTGTTTTCAGGCTTTTTTCATTTTATTGGATTTTAAACATCAGTATTTTTCGAAGTATTCCAATTCCTTTTCCCCTGACTGGAATCGGAAAGTCTGCTATAACGATGATCGCAAAATGCCGCGCTGTGTGTGGAAGCGCCGATGTGGTGCAAACACGTGGCTTCATTTTCAAGTTTAAATGAATGCGCCATGTGCTCCTGCCTATAAGAGGTTACTGCAAGTTCGATGGATCGAATGCGCCATAGCTGAGCTGAGCTGAATGGCTTGTTTACGGTAAACATGCAATTTACGTTCGATATGAAGAAATCATTACGTCTTTCACGAGGGAAAAACACACAAAACAAACAAACAAACAAAATACACCCACGAACGAATGTTGATAGCCAAAACTTTGAAAAGTAATAAGCAGTTTTGATGCGCGTGAACTGAAATTAATTGTCATTACACGTTGTATTTTGCTGTCTAACCAGGTGATGACTGCATCTCATTGGACCTTCTCGTAGTGAATTTGTCTGGGCATACGAGACCTTTCATGTATTTCTGTGATTGCATTTTTAATTGACTAAATAATCAATCCTTTTGTTATTGTTCAGGGAACATTAGATATTCGATCAAGTACACTATAATCGACTCTTCGATGTTCCCTACTATGCGCCAAAAGAAAGGCTATAGACATAGAACCATGATATCTTTGGAATTTTTCCTTTAATTCAACTAATGAGCTGGTTCTTCGATCGATATTTCCAGGATACTTACACGCTGTTTATTCCAATGCGCGCATTCTTTCGTCTGGCACGCACCTGGGTGTGGCACCTGCTTTTGTGGAAATTTCCACAAGGGAGAGGGGTGGGGTGTCAAGTTTCTTCGAGCCGAAGAGACTGCATACACAATCTCTTCGCTTTTATTTATTGTCATTCGTGTTTTCGCCTTATTCTTTGCTGATATTGAACATTTAGATTTAACTTTACGAAAGTTGCTATTGCACATGGTTCGTTTTGTTGTGAGGTGTACGTAATTTCTTTTTTTTTTTAATCATTCTTGAGAGGGGAAAGAAGAGTAAGGGGGAAAGAAGACTAGAGGGAAAGGGAAATAAAACAAACGTCACGTACGCTGAGCATTCACAGGAAGCCGTCTTTTTACACCAGTCACCAGCATAGTTATCATCACTATCAGACATCACTCAAGATCATTTTAGCCTTTTCCTATGATCAACATTAAGAAACACGCATAATCCCTCGAGATAAATACCTAGGAAACTCAATAATAAATACAAAGTATCAACACCTCCCAACAACACAAACATTTAGAAAAGACAGCAAATAGCACATCGAAGCGACTGGGATCAAACTCCGTCGCTTCGATTGCAGCGAAGCGGAGAAATCGCCGTTACGAAAATAACGGTGCGAGACACTAAGAGAATTACGTTTAAATACTTCAAAGTATAAAGGGAACAGATAAAGTGATATAAAATGTAAGAAATCGTACTAAACGAGGTGTGAGAAACGACGGAAATAAAACGAAGTTTAGTAGTAAGCTTAGGCCCTAGCAAAAGTTTTGCAGCACCGAAAGCTACGCGAAAATAAACACACATATAAAACTCGGTATTTAATTGCGACGAGATCCTATGGGATCAAGTCAATAAACGATACAAAACAAAGGAAATTGATTCATTTTGACGGGAAAATAGTTTGTTATAAGTATTCTGTTATATGAGATCCCTTTAATAGGCCTAGAAATAATCGAGTTTCCACGATACTCTGGAAAGAAAGTTCGAACGCTTTTCACCTGCACATATACTGCAGAGGGCAGTGCACATCAGTCATCAATACACGAACAGAAACTCACCTCTACAACTTCCTCGCAGAAAATGATGCAATAGCGTTATAAAAAAAAAAACAGACAACACTCTAAAAATCATTTCGTACTTGGGAGGCAAGGGACAAAAGGATGAAAAGAAGAGAAAAAGAAGCAGACATTGCACAACGGGACGCTTTCACCCCGCCTCATACGGTACTGTAGTGGCAGCTGGCTAATTGGGATACCACGGCGATCCATGTAAACATCCAGGGTCCGTAGGCGACAGGGATTCACGCGCGCGAAGTTCTGTTCGGTGTACACAGTACGCAAGCAGCGATATGCGTGTGCGCACATTTTTCTATTCAGCGCTTTCCACATACGGTGCGTACGCGTTGCATCGATATCCCAGCTGAATACAGATAACATGGCACATGCGACGTGCGTTTGCTATATTTTTACCCATTATTTTGCCCCACTGTGAATTCGTACTTTCTAAGGACGTTTTCATATTGTCGTATTCCCTTCGATTTTTCGTATACGAATTTTTCGGAACGGTTGGCAGCTCTGGTACAATGCTAACATAAATAACAGATTATTGCTTTCACATTTGAAAATGATTAATGGTATACATAGGCTCAGTATGATGCCTAAATAAATAGAGGATGTTTGCTTCACATTCGGAAATCAATAAGGGTAACATTCAGCTCCATAAGATGCTAAAATGAATGTCGGTTGTTTGCTTTTATACAGTGTATTTGAAAATGATTAACGGTAATATTCGGCTCCGTAAGGTTCTAACATACTATAGTAAATGTTGGATGATTGCTTTTACAATCAGAAATGAATAGCGGTAACTTTCGGCTCTTTACAATGCTAAAACAAACAATCTGGAAATGCTCCCACTTTCTCATCCCAAAAGTAAGCTATGACCACCTAATAGCATAGGCATCAACTTTTATAATTATCTATAAGCCTATTTGCTAAATCTTAGAATTCAGAATAATGGTGATTGAGATGATCTACTTTTGTATTCATTTATTTTAGACATGGGTACCTGTCACGTCAGTAATGCTTAATAATTGTTTTTAGTAGGACCGATTTAGTTTTTCCTATGTTTTTCTTGATTTTTTTGGCCACCAAAAAAAAAAATAGAAATCAATGATTTTGGTGGTCAAAAATAAAAATTAGTTTGGAGCCCTGCGATATCATTGGGCTCATCATTACTTAATCTTTCCCATGATACGCTAATATTTATATCATCAATCTGCCGACGTCATCCGACAATTCATGATTCAAACCTTTTTTTTTTTTTCATCGTCCGTAACCCAACTTTGAACACAGACAGGGTATTCTTTCTCATTCTAGAGTAATGAAGGAGCGCACTTTCGGCTGTGATCTAAGTCCTATCATCATCATGAGTTCATGTCGCCGTTTAGTGATCTAAACTTCAGCTTTGCTGAACTGTTCAATGTCTTGAGCAGGAAGCGAAAACAATGGCTGGACTAAGGAACCTTCGTTTTTAAAAGGGGGAAATAAACAACACTGAAACCGAACAAGCCGGCCGAGCATTGTTTAGGTTAACCACGCGTGGTGATAATCGCGCCCATTGATCGCTCTGTCCAGCTGGCTTAACCCTATTCTAACTGGGAGGAGTTTTTACTGGGGGTGACCCCCCCCCCCCCCCCCCCCCCCCCCCCTTCAGATCTCGGCCACCGATCGCGCGATCGCTGCGAAATTTTTCCTGAAGATAGAGCTGGATGTCAACTACAAGATTACATGGTCATACAATAGAAAAATATTGCCTTTCTATTTTTAATAAATTGATTATGCAAAGTTGTGCATGAAATCATATTTTCACCTATAACTCCATAAAAAAGACTGAAGTATTGCTAAATTTTTGTGTCAAAATTCCTCAAGACATATAAACCAATTTTCATTCAAAAATAAAGCACAGTCAAAACCAATTTCTTTTGTTTTTTATTGTTTTGTTAATTTCTTATGTATTTTATTGATTGTTCGACCTTGTGTTTTCTGTTTTTCAAAATTTGTTGCAGGCACTTTTTCAGGCTTATCTACACTATATAGAATTGATTAATTTCAATGGTTCAAAGATGAAATACTATAATTTATATCAATTTAACCCCAAAAACACAATTTACATTCAATTTGCACACGATATCATGAATTTGAGCTGTTTTCCGGTTGACATGCATTTGCATAACATTACGTAACTTCAGAACGGTGTACTCAGACGTCGCAAATTTGGTCTCAAAATATGCGGAAGACTTCAATGAAAAAAGTTGTGAAACGACGCGGCAAAATCTTTGCGCGTTGCAGAATCGTGACGCGAAACGTGGGGGGGGGTCAATTTGACCCATTTGACCCCCCCCCCACCCAGTTAGAATAGGGTTAAGAGTATGCATATTGACCAAAAATAGTCAGAGGGATGCTAATTTACTCTTACAAGCTATCGCTGGAACTTTCTGAAAGGTTAAAGATGATCGTAAAATCAGTTCTGGCTACAGGATTTTATAATAATTATAATAGCATACAACATGTACCAAGTTTTCATCGTTTACCTGTCTTATCACTCCAAAGCAGTTCAGCTTAACTGTTGGCTTATAGAAGTGATCATCAATCGGTAAGGATTAGTCAGATGAATTCATGAATTCACTTTATGCATCACGGCTAATCGAACTATTCAACATCGTTGAAGTAACCATACTTTTTTATTTTCATAGTTCAAACTATTTCTTAACATTTATATGCAAAACGAAAGTACTCTACACGTTTTTCAAAATGCTCAGATGTAATGAGTCAATTCCACAAAGATTGCATTACAGCAACCTTTACTGACCTAAGCAAGTTTTCTATAGAGCTATCAGTTCTATTATAATGGCATTCTGATAACTTCGACTGCGTTTTGAACTCGTACCGAGCACAGCATTCAAAACAACGGGTTCCTCAGGTCCTCTTTAGGTACTGGTATACTTGCTAAAAGCATTCTCTTTAGCTTCCATTGACAACAACATGCCATGGGAGGAGAATGGAAGCGATCAACTTTCTCGGTAAATGAGGCTTTTCGTATATAGCACACATTGCGTGCCTCTTTCTTTTTTTCTGTTTCTGTTGTTTCAAACTACACTGCAGCCGACACACAACACAAACACACCAAAGTTTACATTCAGGCAACCGTATTTTGGTATTGGTTAGAATCGAATTATATCTGTCTTGTGATTGGCTAATTATCTGTAGCAAAAACAAAACAAAACAAAACAAACAAACACAAAAATGCTGAAAACTGCTTATCGAATATCAGTGGCGTGCCAAAGGAGTAAAATGGAGTCTATACTCTAAAGGGGCCTGAGCTTTTGATTCCAGAAGAATCTTCGTCAGAGGCAAAATGATAATCAGGCAGGGAAAGCAATCACATTATAAAGAAGTTCACACAACGCGAACAGTCAGGGACAGGCCAGGGACACGGAACAAAGAAAACAAAAGGAGAGGATGGGAGGTCATGGGCAAGGAGGCCAACAGGTGAAGGGAGGGGGATTAAAGCAGGAGGGTGGATAGACAAAAGGCATAGGAGGGTCAGTGATAATCCTGAGTGCCATGGGGGTGCATCCATTTAAGAATGAATTTTCTCACACACCCAAGCTGTCGCCATTTATGTGTGTGCGATGAAGCGTTAGCGCCGTCGCTAAGCAGGACTGTTGCATCATGGGGGGGGGGGGGGGGGGGGAAACGGGTTGTGAGCTTGAACATAACCTGAACTTTAAGGGCGATTTTCTTTTTTTTTTTCTTTTATGACTTCTAGGGATGCGGAAAGGGGTTGTTTTATATATTATTGTAAAGATAAAACTATACACTGTATGTAGAATTCAAGTATTTATATATATACATGTGTAGACATGCCTAAAATTTCGTTTACTGCGACATACGCATTTCGACCGAGCGCATCACGACCTGTATGGACTACGCACATGTATTCTTTTATCTTGCGCTCTGCTTTTGTGGGAATTTCTTCAAGCATAGGTGTCAGGTTTTCCTACGTTACGTCTGCGGTCATTAATTCCATATTTGTTAGTTTGTCTGCTTTCTTATTCTGTGTTTTATGCATTTTACTTGAACTTAAAGGTCTAGACATTTCGTTTGCTAAATGCACGCGAGTCACGTTGCATTGTATGATGTATTTTGTTTCGTTGACCATTCATGAGAAGCGTTTCTTTGAGCAAACTCTCTTTTCACACCAAAATCACTTATAGAAGGTAGTCATCCACATTGGTTATCAAAATAATAATTCCGTCATTTTCCTTTCGTTCAGAAACAGGAATCAGAATTCTCAACACGTCATCCACATTGGTTATCAAATCAATTCCGTCATTTTCCTTTCGTTCAGAAACAAAAATCTGTTATTCTCAACACGTTATTACAAAAATTACATCTCACAGCGATAATAGGGCCTACTAGAACCAACTCATCGCAGCAAAATGACACATTACGGTTACGAGGACATACACAATGCTTGAACAAATTACTTTGCTTCAAAATGTAGAAACAGATGAAGTGACATAACAAGAGAAAGGGCGCACCGAAAGAGGTACACTGTATCAAGATCAACTAAGATAAACTCTAACAAAAAAGAAGAAGGAGGAAACTATTCCCCCCCCCCCCCACACACACACACGCACACACATACACACAAACGAGTAGATACACAAAGGTCATATGTTTACCTTTGGGAGCAGTGATTTAAAAGATGTTTTAGATATCACATGTGATGCATAATAGGTCCGTTGTGCAAAGCATCCTACATAATTTTTTGTAATAAAGCCTAGAATATAAGGAGATATCAGTATTTCTCTTATAGATTGTAAAGAACCTTCGGAATTAGGACCTTTGTTTCATTTTCGGATTAACGAACCTTCGGCATAACGAACCTTATTTCATTTTTTGATAAATGAACCTTTGGAATAACAAGTTACAAACCTCATATTTTCGGATTAACGAACCTTCGGAATAGCAAACTGTAACCGTTCACATAGTGTACTGTATTTTCGATCATACGGATTCAATTTTTTTTTTTCCAGCGGTTGTTTCTATCCCTATAACTCACATTTCAGAACTATGGGGGTTTTGTTTCATGTACGTGGTGAATTAATACGCCTTTAACGCAAGAGCAAAAACATGGGAAAGTTTGAATGCTTTTCACGTGCACATCGTCACATAAAGAGAATCAGGTGCTGACGGACCATAGAAGTGTCTCAAAATCAATACTGCCATGCAGCTTGCACCAAAATCACAATTCTGATAGGTATTATCCCGTAACAGGGGCGGATCCAGGAATTCCGTAAAGTGGGGGCGCGTTTACAAAATTAAAGGGGGGCGCACGCACCCCTCCCCCATTTTTTTTTTTTTACATTTCTTTTGTTTCAACAACAACAACAAAAAAGTAAAGGGGGGGGGGGGCGGGCGCCGGTTGCGGTCCTCCCTGGATCTGCCCCTGCGTAACCAAGTAAGTTTGAGAGAGAAAAGTTTGAGCCAAAAACACAGCGTTGACAAGTACTACCACAAATTGCATTTTAAATATGGTATATAGTACACAGTACGAGAAAGTATACAGCACGAGATCTCTAGTTTGATTTTCATTTCGCTTCGAATAGTAGACGAGCAGTGACAATCCGTCAAAGTGCAAACTACAGCTAGGGCCTAGCGGCACAGTTTACAGGTCTACCTTCTGTTCACTGCATGGTACACATAAACAAGAACAAAAGCGTTTTCTTCTTTTGCATGTTAGCATGGGGACGATAGTGAATTAAGTTCACCAAGATTCAATGTTTGTAAACAAGAAAACAGCGCGTAGCAAAGACCTCAGATCGTTGTTATAGCACACGTGCATCTATTGTGGTAACATTTTAATCAACGCACTAACACCATCTGAACATACTGAACGATCATGCCACACAATCACTGTGAAGGGGAAATGTTCAGCAACAACAAGAGCACGAGTATGTAGCCTACCATATACTGTACGCGCATTCATTCCGTGAGTGCCAAATACAAGCTAGAAACACACGCAATAAAGAAACATTGCAAGTTCATGAACTGAGGGACCTTTTTTTTTTGTCTTATATCTTAACAAGATAAAGACGTTGTGATTTCGGGTGCTGTTCGTTATTCCGAAGGTTCGTTATTCCGAAGGTTCGTTTATCCGAAACGCATAAATTCCCTAAACCATAGAGGTTCGTTAATCCGAAAACGAAAAAAGGTTCGTTAATTCGAACATTTGCGGCGTTATTTCGAAGGTTCGTTAATCCAAAAATGACATAGGGTTCGTCATTCCGAAGGTTCGTTAATCCGAAAATGAAATAGGGTTCGTTATCTCGAAGGTTCGTTGATCCGAAATGATATAGGATCCGAAATGATATAGGGTCCGTAACGAACCTTCGAAGTAAGTCGAGCTTTGTTTCATTTTCGGATTAACGAACCTTCGGAATAACGAACCTTATTTCATTTTCGGATTAACAAACCTTCGGACTAAAGAACCTTACTAACGAACCTTCGGAATAACGAGCTGTAACCGTGATTTCATATCCAATTTGTTTAATTGGACCTTTTAAAAGCTATGATTGTATCGAATCATTGAAATGAAATTTAACGGCCTTCTGTCCGCCGTATCAAAAGTGTGATGATAAAGGGGATGTGCGCATTGTCATTCGAAATACATGTAACTACATGTAACTTTACATTTAAGTAATTAGTCTGATTATTATATAGCAACTGATTTTGGGATTGATAGTCACTACTGACAGTTTTTATTCTCGTAAACGGCACCTGTCAATCTCACAGGCGTCAAGTCGAAGCACTCACACGTCATGAATTGACCATAACGTAAAAACGACAGAACTCTACACACAAGAGTTCTGTGATAAAAACACGCTGGGCACACAAGATGAGTATGTTGGAACCACATGGCGCACTCACTGCTGGCAGGGCAAGCACGTGCTTTGCTCATCGAACTGATCGTTTTTATAGCGATCATTAATATCGCTGCACAGCAGAGATTCGTATTCCAATGCACAGTAGGCCTACTCTCTCTCTCTCTCTCTCTTTCTCAAAAAAAAAAATGAAAACATTCACACTTGAAGGGGTGGATACATTTAAAACGGAGTCAATTTAGAGTGAAATTGGAGTGAATTTTGAGTGAAAATGTTCATTTTCACTCGGAGTGACCTCCGGGATCACTCGAAGATTTTGGAGTGCTATTGATGTAGCGCGATTCCGCTGCTTAAATGCATTCAGTTTTGCTCATAATCATTAATTTCATCCTTCTTTTTTTTCTTGGAAAGCAAGCACTCCTTAAAGAGGGAAAACCCCGATTGGACAAATTGCGACGTAAACATGCATTGACATAGTTATGTGATACGTATAAACAATTTATCATGAAAGGAGAGAAGGGTACCTACAGTACATGTATCCAAGATAAACATTATGCATGCACGTGTAGTACCACTTCTCGGGGACTCGAGTGAAGTTAAACGCAGCTTTGTTGATTACATAATGCCACTCTGGTGGTTTCGCCATACCCTTCTCTCTCTCCTACGTTTTCTTTGTTTTCTCCCTCTCTTTGTCTTTTTTCCCCCTACAAATCGTGTACTTTAAGAATAGACAGACGGTGTTAAACTTCAACTCAAGTGGCTTCTTAAGATCTGTGCCTCTTTCATCCATCTTAGGGACCGTGACACTATTGTGAATGACACAATTAAAAGCATCACACAAGGACTTTCACGCCTCGTTAGACCTTTAAGACTCAGATCTTTTTCTTTCTTTTTATGTGTGTGTGTGTGTGTAGACGTGGACGCCATTGGGAAATATCAAGCTCGAGACAATAAGTGGCCACTTACAATATAATGACCGACCGATGTTGAAGGTAGATTAAATCAGTAACTAAGTCAGAAATTGGGGAACCCGCAAATAGGCAGCGATCGACACTTCGACGGTTTGCCAATCTAATGTGCAGCGATCGACGTCGAAAGTGTCAATCAAATACGTTATTTACGGTCGACGTCGAAGGTTGATAAAATCAGTAAGCAGCGATCGATGTCGAAGGTTGATAATCGGATGGGTGCTGTTCGTAATATTCCGAAGGTTCGTAATTCCGAAGGGTCGTTAAATTCGAAACACACAAATTCCCTAAACCTACAGGTTCGTTAATTCGAACGTTTGTGGCGTTATTCCGAAGGTTCGTTATTCTGAAGATTCATGAATCCGAAAATGAAATTAACGGAACAATATACCTTCTGAATAACGACTCTTCGGACTAGAGAGCCTTCGGAATAACGAACATCGGAATAATAGCTACCGATGTGTAAGGTTGATGAAATTATTAAATAGCGACCAATGTCCAAAGTTGATTAGGTCATACCGTCCGACGTTAGTGATCGAGAAAACTATAAAGTAGCGGCTGATGTCGAAAGTTGATAAAATAAGGACAATTAAATCAAATAGGTATAGCGTCCATAATGTCGAGATCAAATAAAATTGAGCAGCAACGAAGTGTCGAAGGTTTATGCAATCAACTTGGTATCGCACGACGTCGAATGTTAAGCAAAATTATCTGATTTATCCGACATTTGTTTTAGCATTGTAAAGAGGCTAAAGTTACCGTTATTCATTTCTGATCGCAAAAGCAATCATCCAACATTTACTAGTATTTTGACACCTTACGGAGCCGAATGTTACCGTTAATCATTTTCAAATGTTAAAGCAAACAACCGACATTCATTTTAGCATCTTACGGAGCTGAATGTTATCCTTTTTCATTTCCAAACGTGAAAGCAAACATCCGCTATTTATTTTAGCATCTAACTGAGCCGATTGATACCGTTAATCAGTTCCAAATGTAAAAGCAACAATCTGTTATTTATTTTAGCATCGTTCGGAGCAGAACATTACCGTTATTCATTTCCAAATTTAAAAGCAAACATCCGACAATCATTTTAGCATCGTACGGAGCCGAATGTTACTGTTTTTTTTTTTTTTATTTTGAACGTCAAGGCAGACATCAGACATTTACTTTACCATCAAACGCAGCTGAATGTTACTGTTCTTCATTTCGAAATGTAATAGCAAATATCCGACATTTATTTTATTATATGGAGCAGACTGTTACTGCTATTCACCTCCAAACGTAAAAAGCAATCATCTGCCATTTTCTGGGCATCTTCCGGAGCCAAATGTTATTGCTATTTACTTTCGAAAGTAAAAGCAAACACCCGACATCTGTTTAATCATCATACGGAGTTGAATATTAGTGTTATTAATTTCCGAACATCAAAGGGATCATTCGACATTTATTTTAGCATCTTCCGGAGCTGAATGTTATTGTTATTTACTTTTGAACGTAAAAGCAAACATCCGGCATTTATTTTTATCATCGTACAGAGTTGAATATTATTGTTATTCATTTCCGAACGTCAAAGCAAAGATCCGTCATTTATTTTAGCATCTTCCGGAGCTGAATGTTATTGTTATTTACTTTTGAACGTAAAAGCAAACATCCGGCATTTATTTTTATCATCGTACAGAGTTGAATATTATTGTTATTCATTTCCGAACGTCAAAGCAAAGATCCGACATTTATTTTAGCATCTTCCGGAGCTGAATGTTATTGTTATTTACTTTTGAACGTAAAAGCAAACATCCGGCATTTATTTTTATCATCGTACAGAGTTGAATATTATTGTTATTCTTTTCCGAACGTCAAAGCAAAGATCCAACATTTATTTTAGCATCTTCTGGAGATGAATGTTATTGCTATTTACTTCCGAAAGTAAAAGCAAACATCCGACATTTATTTAATCATCGTACGGAGTATTATTGTTATTCATTTCCAAACGTCAAAGGGATCATTCGACATTTGCTTTAGCATATTCGGGAGCTGAATGTTATGGTTATTATTTTACTTTCGAACGTAAAAGCAAACATCCGGCAAATTACTGATACTTTTCAAAAGATTTTCGCGGATCGATTTCAGCTAATTTCCTTCATGTAGCCGATGGTTGACGGGAGAGTTTGATTTTCATATCATTAATTCCGCGCTGGAGCGCTCGGGCAAATGCGGGTGTTTAGACGAGCGTGAAAGTGCGGGCGACTTCCCTCGTCTGTACGCGTCCAAACGCCCGCGTATTACCTAGTACGCCCGGACGAAAGGGCTTCCCGCATTTGCCCTAGGGGTTTTCGTGACGTTTCCCGCGGTCGGCACTGTACACTGTATCAATGACAGGGGGTTTCACATGGTTTGGGCTGCTAGTACAGAATTCAAAGGTACAGTGTTTGTCGATCAGATCGAGATGAGGACTGGGGGATTAGGCACGTCACCTCCAACATAAGAGACGGAAGATTGGCAGAGCTAGGGTACAATAGAAATCTGGACAACATGATCCAAGGAATCCTTACAAATCATGGTTGTAAGGGGCATGAGATTCCAGGTCAGTAGGAGAAAGGATGGAAGAGGTAGAGGAAGGGGGGGGGGGGGGGGGGGAACAGAGAGGTACTAGAGGCCGAGACTATTCAGTCGGGTCATCGCAAATGAGTTCCAAGATTGCTCTGATCAATAGACCATGTCAATGCGGTTTAACATGAACAATAATGCGGAGATGATTTATTTCTGAGAATCAGGGGAGAGGTGTGGGAACAGGAATTCGCCCGGTATTCGCCCGGTGGTGTAAACGTCATTCCAGGGATGCACGAAAGATGAATGAATGGGTGGATTGAATGAAAAGTTTGAGTGCTGATGGATGAATGCAGGAATGGATGATTGATGGGAATGGATGGATGGAGGGATGGGGAAATAAGTGTGTCAATTACAACATCGATAGTGGTACGCATGAGAGTATGAACTGTTCCTCAATCTATCTAGTATCTTTGAATTGCACCACGTGGCAAAGAGGATCAAATAATGTGCAAGATGTCAAAATCTATTCAGAAGGTGAGAAAAATTTTCTCAGTGCTCCTAATAACTTCACAGCTCTTCATGAAAATACACATATCTACATGTTATGCCTTCAATGCTGCTACTGAAAAGGCTGTTATTTTTGCCTGGGTCTTATTTTCAAGAATTTCAAAAATCACTGCTGGGCAGCAAATTTAACAACACATAAAAATATCTTCATGTACAATGAAGTGGCATGTACTTACAATAGTTTCACTGTCAATTACATTGCGAAAACAACACCTCGCAAAAATGTATGTGACTACCTTATTTGCACAAATATCTGCAGGTGAATATATTAGCTTTTACAGTATATCACGAAAGCACTTGGGTTTCCTTGGCTGCAACATTTTGAAGTCCTAGTTTACAAAGTACAACTCTAAGGCAAGTATTACTATAGACCCATAGAATTCACAATTGTTAAACCTGCCGTAGGCAATATGTTCATGCATGCAGCATATGATCACCTCTCTGAAAGAATAAGTTTGTGACTTTACCCTCAGTAACAATCTTTTTTTTTTATAAACCAATTCATTTTTTCCCCAACCACAGAAGACCTCTTCTGCATCAAAAAAACAGGAAGGATGTAGGCGGATATCATAGAGTTCCGCTAAAAAAAAACCCCTGAAGAATGGGTCCTTCTAAACTGCCCTTTTCCACTCATATCGCATCCTGTCCATTTTTTTTTTAGTCGGTAACATTGCCCTCGAGGTTTTGGAGGAATTATCTCACATATCGCAATGAAGATATCCTGGAGGTATTAAAGACAAACCGCATCCGCCTTTAGTCCCCCGGAATATGGCTGGCCTTTTACTTGGTGGTGCTTCTCAGCCAGATAAACAGGCATTACCATCTGCTCACTTTCAACATGCAAAGTGACTTGAAACACATGGTTTTGTTTATCCATGCAATTCTTGCAATGAATACAACAATCTGAATAAAACAAATAACATCTAAAACAAATGATTAAACTCTAGAACAGACATCTTCAGTAAGCAGCAATTGTCAATTCTTTCTATGCAGGTAGAGTGAAATACTGTACACCTTGAAAATATGGTGATGAAGAGATAATACATCAAAGAGGCTAAGGGCCAAGTCATGTGACACCATAGCGTATCCTTGTAATAACTATCATGAGGTCACGAGGTGTCCTTTCCACCGGATCACACCGACAATGATGGGCCATTCATTCCGAATGTTCAGGGGGAAGTTCAATAATGTTGGTGACATTTACCTGGGAGGCACAAAACCCGAGTTGTCCTTCGAGATGAGCAAGAGAAGAAAGGGGATGTTGGCAGGGATGAATTACCACGCATCAAATCGAGGAAAGACATAAATTAATAATACTGAATCAACGGCGTGTCTCTGTCACTACCTCTCTACATCAAAGCAAAACCCTCTCTCTCCCCCCCCCCCCCCCCCACCACTTCCCATCTCCATTGGAAAGATGGGATCTGAGGTGAGGAGCGATACACATGCACTGTCCATTTCGAAACCAAGGACTAAATAAAGATCTCTAGACCCACTTCGGCATAGGCCCATATTAAGCACATATTGCACTATTTGACGAGCACTAACTATTGATTGGTAGACAATCTTAAAGGGTGTGTACAGTTCTGGTTGAGGTGTGGATTTAGCTTTTATAGTTTTGCAAGATATTCAGAAACCACTCTATGAGATGTCAAAGAGCATGCAATTCTAAGGGGTATCAAAAGTTTATTTGATGAAAATCGGTTTTGAAATGGCTGAGATATCCAAAAACAAGGTGAAACAAAGAGATCCTAATAAAAGGCGTTGCCTGTCGCCTTTTATTATTATCACTTTTTGGGATATCTCAGCCATTTGAAAACCAATTTTCATCAAATCAACGTTGAATCCTTCTTAAATTTGCATGCTCTTTCATATTTCATAAAAGGTTTCTCATTATCTCACTTAGGAATGTTATAAACCTGAATCCCCACCTCAACCAGTACTGTACAGTCCCTTTAACATATACAGCTTAAGTCTTCTCACAGGTAATCAATCACAGCCTGTTTTGGATCAAGAGATCAGCTCCTATTCTCCTTGGGTCATCCCAATAAATCCTTCTGATTACCGACACACATGAAGCAGCTATCACAAGCAAGTCTCTAAAGAGATTAAATGCAATCCATATCAAGTATATGATGTATTACATACACTTATTGCAGAATAGATGATTTTACCCTTTTATACATTCCTCTAGAAAAAAAAAGTTACTTGTGTGCCATTGTGTTAACATTGTACTTGCTTTGTGTGGTTTGACTCATGCCTGCATCATCCAACTCTGAGGATTTGTTTCCATGGATACCACATCAATTGTCCAAATCCATGCAAAGTATGAAAGTTACAGCTTCTTCCCATCCAAGAGTAAAAGTTGACTTCGTAAGAAACCACTAGGAGCTGAAGGGTTAAGACTTCTCCTGATGTAACTTTCCTCAGGGTGTACAAAGGCATCATTTAAATTATTGTGTTACTATAGCTACGCCAAATTCACAATTTTGACGGATTGTGTAAAGTTACCGAGACCCTGTATATTCTTTTGCACAACATTCCTTCTCAGATGTCAGGTTTACGCCGTACGGGGATAGCCAGCCAGTTCTTGTTTGCACACGCGTCTGGCGTCCGAGACAATTTGATCAGCTAGAGAGGAAATTCCCCCCCCCCCCCCCCCCCCAACTTACCCGCACGGCCAAGGCGAAACGAGTATCATCACCGCCCGGGCACGACTGGGATGACTTCCCACACTCAAGATAATCACGAATATTGGAGGATGAGGACAGGGAGAGCATCATTATACCGGAGGATTGCTCCCATCTTGGTGGCTCCATTCTCGGAAAGACTTAACCATCTCGTAAATGACGCCCCCCCCCCCCCCCCCCCCCACACACACACACACAGACACAAACAGAAAAAAAATAACCAGACAGCAGAGCTGATTTTATGTGCCTTCTCAAACAGGGATAATAACAGAGAGAGAGGAAAAAAGGGGGAGGTAGAAAGGAAGGCAGGGAGAGAAGGATGGAGAGGTAAAGAGAGGGAGATAAATAAAATATCAGGCAACAAAAGGGTATCTCATCTGTTGCATTAGATACCCCTGGCAGGGTAAGATATAGAAAGGAATATATAGCCAGAAATGGATGAGTCTTGAAGAGAATATGATGACCAAAGATGAAAATGAATATGCATGAATGCATATATCTTGTGGAATCAAGCGCGAACTGTCAGTGAAAAAATTATCATAACATAATGATGGCAGAATGTTATCTGATGGGTTAAAAAAAGGATCACATTCACAATGAACATAGCCCAGTGGACAGATGAACAGAAAATGGAGATAGTGAAGTAGATCAACAAGATGATAAATAGATATAGGCCGACAGATAAACTTGCCCATTGATAGGCATATAGGTATATATAGCCAGAAGGATAGACAACCAAAGATAACACAGCCTGGTGAAAATGAAAGAGAATGATATATCAGTATGGGAATATGTTTGAGGCCTCAACGGGCAATCAGACACAGGCTGTGTGCTGGTTGATGGCATGTTGTGAAAAGCACAGAGGCAAAATAAGCATTCACTGAAATGCCTACTTCATGAAGAGAAATAGAAACTGAAAGTCGGGAGAGAGAAGGGAAGAGAAAAAAAATACTATACACACCACCATCAAGTTCACCACAAATGGTCTGTGAAAGCACAATTATTTGCGGTATGCCAGCAATGCGACATGGGGGTGAGGGAGCAAAGCTGAGTACTCTGGAACCCTTCTGTCCGCTCGTGGGGCATTTTATGCCTTTCTGGAAGTGCAAGTAAATGATTAAACAGGCATTTTTCGGGGACCATATCTCCTCTATACGCCAGGATCACCCCTTTCATCACTAACCCTGCGTTCAAACCAGATCCCTTGTCTCTGGGATGGTTAGGAGAGATCTTGTCTTTTCTACGACTGACCATCCATACTAGCCGTCCACTGTTCCCGATCTGCTCGGACAGTTCTGCCATTTTGGCCATGCATGGTGCGGATGAGGCGCACACTGCCATTTAGCACCAGAGTTGCACATGCTCATGTGTGATGAATACTGCTGGGTGCTATCAATTACGAACCAGCGGTCACTCTCCCCTCCAAAGTTTGTTCCCTAACTCAACACGTTATGCAGGGACACAGAGAGATGTCCCCTTTGAGCCTCCACACAATAGTCTTGAAAGATAAAGATGGAGAATCAGATGTTCCCCCAAGATGCGGAACCTACCGGTAGTCTGAATGTGTGTTACAGGACCCACAACTGTGGCTGTCACTATCATTACCATAGCATCATTATCAGATTCTGTCACCATCATCACCATTTCCAAGTTTGCTATTATGAATATTGTAGGGCCTATACGCCATATGATAGCAAGTCAACCTTTTCACGAATCAGGACTTCCAAACAGTTTTGCAAGATATTAGATTTGTGATCATGGTATTAAGCAATGGACTGAGAAATCAGGAAGTGCATGCATCTATTCACACAGTAGGAACGCCAAAACCTTGTACTGCATATATGTGCATGTCACATTCATGTTGGGGTTCAGAGTTGATACTTTCACATGTTGCTATGTTTGCGAATATTACCCGCCTTGCAAAAGTCTAGAAAATAAAAACTCTGTGAAATATATGATGTACGTTTGTAGGCCTGTAGAGTAGTATGTAACAAGAGTGCAAAAAAGTGACTTGAATCACAATTCACACCACACACTTTTTCTGTGTGTGTGCGAATGGGCATTTAATATATCAGTGTACATTACACTCTGACCGTCAGAAACAGGTTCTGAAGGTCATCTTCATTAGATGTTAAGATGAAACTTCAAAGTTAGTTCCATTACAAAATTGTCTCAAAGTGACACGAACGAACTGCATCCTTGCTGGTATGAAATTCCTGTCGATGGCGGCATACACGCAAAGTATAGCTCATGAAATGAATATCTCCCAAGAACCCTGTTTTAAGTTGTATTGCTTATTTGTACACAATAACAAGCCACTAAAACTACACATAGAATTGCCACACCGATCGGTCGGATTGACAGTTGTCTCTTTTTACATTCAATTGAATATGAAATAAAAGCACTGCAAGAAATTAACCGCATGGCCTCTTCACTTACTGGCTATAATTTCTTAATAAAGTGCAATCAATTTCTTAATAAAGTGCAATCAATTTCTTAATAAAGTGCAATCAAGAATATTTACAGAGTAATCTAATCCTGCCGTGATTTCACAATCAAGCGTTCATTCATTAAGTCTTTATTTTAGATTCCATGTCAAAACAGAACTGATTGGGTACCAGTAACTTGACCTGTTTTGTGAAGATAACACCATACAATAGCACAGTACATTACTCTTAGTGGTAGAAAATACTGCTGGCAGAAAAGATCACCGGCAGAAAACATCACTAGTATCAAAGACCACTTGTAGAAAATACCACTGGTATAAAACATCACTGGTAGAAACATCACTGGTAGAAACATCACTGGTATAAAACATCACTGGTATAAAACATCACTAGTATAAAACATCATTGGTATAAAAAAATCACTGGTATAAAACAACACTGGCATAAAACATCACTGGTATAATAAAAACATTACTTGTAGAAAATATTTCCTAGCATAAAACATCACTGGTACAGAACGTCCCTAGTACTGTAGACTAGTAGTAGAAAGCATTACTTGCCAGTATAAAGTTGCACTGGTAGAATTAGAAAACATCGGGGGTGGGTAGAAAACATCCCTGGTATGAAAGTTTACATTTAATAGTGGAGAATGAACTCGGTACCAGCTGTCATTACGCACTTTGATGACAGAATGATATACTTCCTTCAGTTATGATCCCAGGAGATCTTAAAAAAAAGAAGAAGTAAGACAGAGAGAAAAATCTGACAGATAAATCAGTGGAATGGCAATATCCCAAACAAAGAAGCTTTTCATTTCACATTTGTTGTTTGTCCCTTCTTGGCTATTAATCCTTTGGGATGATATTCTACAAACTCCTCAGGCTCTGCACTGGGCAAAATCCTTCCCTGTAGCCAAAGGATTGTCAATTATGTTACAGAAGATAGGATATAGATTAAGAAAAAAAATCTGAAAAAAGGGAGAGAGAGAGAGAGAGTGAGTGTGTGTGTGTGTGTGTGTGTGTGTGTGTGTGTGCGAATGAATGAAATAGAGACAGCAAAATAGTTATAAAAAAGAGAGCTTTCAAACAGAAGAGTTATTACTTTTCAAGACAAAAAGAAGCAACAGATGTTTACAAAAAATTGTATCAATTTGACTCGCATCCAGCATATATTTCTGCCAAGGATCCACTGTCAAAATCGAGACACTTCTCATCACATTTCACGACCTGTTTGACAGAAGAGGGATGAGAATGTAATTTTCATTCTGCAAATATGATTTCTCCAACAGATGTTATTTTGGATCTGTGTGCTTCTTTGAACACGAGAAAGGGATGAGTATGTTTACAGGTACAAATATCATACTTTCCATATGGCACCAAAAGAAGAGAGGATTTTACGTTCAGTATTGTTTCATATTCTGTTTCAGTAACCTACAAACAACTTAAAAAAAGAGTGGAACTTAACTTGACTACATGTAGATGATCATTCTACCGATTTTACAGATTCGAGAATGATGCTACTCTGTAAATACTATCAACAAAATGTGCAGCATTCTCGTGTCGCATTGTTTTACTTCTGCATGCAAGTTACATAATCAATATTACGCATGAAGCATTCCAAGAACAAAAATTGAAAGAGTTTTCCTTGAAAATAAAGAGACTAATGTCAGTGCTGTAACTGAGGTGAAGCTTTATTCATCTGGCCTGGGTTCTTGAAATTACTGTCAGTACTCATCGAATGAAAGATCAAGTATTAGCAAAATAAAAAAATCTGTGATTGGAACAAGCAGTCAAACAGTAACGACACAAACATCTTTGGAATGACAACTAACAACCACTTCCATCTAACTTTTACTCTGAATATATTTACTGTTCATGCACACAGGACCAAAAGATTTCCCGGGAAGATCACATTTGTCCATTGCTCCAATTTTGCGTGTTATCGATTACAAACTGGATCATGGTACATATGTATTGAATTACAGCGTAGCAAAAAGAAGACATTTGATAGTACAACAACGACGACAACAAAAATGAAGATAATAACCTTAGCTGACAACAGAGGCTCAACAGACAAATGATTAATCTTAATCTCAGCAATTCATTTGAGGTCGTTCACACAAGTCACAAGGGCGGATGGGTGGCAGGAATGTCATATGTGACCCAGGACACACCAGTTTAAACGGGGACAAACTCATTAAGTTGCAATGGTATTGATAACGAGCCGCGTTGTATCGTCCTCCTCTGCCATTGAGGCAATGAATTAGACATTCGACCCCGTTAATGTGCGAAGACAGCGCAAAGGAAATGGCACATCGTAGCTCATTGCACAAGGCGAACATTCCATTCTAATGGCACGACAAATATTTCTGGATTTAGTGACTGCGATTCCCAACACATAATGCGATTGCTGTTGTTGTTTTTCTTCTTTCTGTGGGTTTGTTCGTTTGTCTTTATGCAATTTATCATGCATGGAAACCATTTAAATTCCTTTTGGGTTTTTGTTTCGTAAGCTTGACATGTTACGTTTGTTCTTTATGCATTTGAAGCCTCCAGAGATAACGGTTGGCCAATGCCCCGGGCCTCCATACCTCGCTTGATGACCTAATTGTCTTAATTGGTCACCAGATCACGGCCTGAATTGGTGGTCATGCACGACATCCTCCATCTCCTCTTTCTCTGCCGGCTATTCAAGCAATGCGTCCACGTCTCTCATTGCTAGTTGGCATGTTTCGCAGCATTTGATTCTCAACTTCCGCCATGAGCACCGAGGACCATTTGAGAAGCGATACTGATACCACCCATGTAACTGCCAGCCAAGAAGTAGAAAGTTAATGGGAAACTTCCACCAGCATTCTCTTTCAAAGCCACAAATACAATGCACATCTCTATTTCCCTGTCATTTTTCTACTTGCAATTTAAAACACATGTCTCACTATTTACACGTAACACAAATTCTCCAAGTGACGGTGCAAACAACAACGACCTATACAGTAGTCACGCAAGGCTCTATTTGTGCATACATAGCATATACTATGATGTGAATGCTGTGTGCTGGAAAAAGGGATCGTGATCATTATCGATAACTCAACATAGCTGATCACTCTGGAGTGCTCACTCTGAGCTATAAATCGAGTCACGCCATCGGCACACTCACGCCACCATGTGACCTTCTCGCAGCATCGCCACCACCATCATCATTATCACCATCTTCATCATCTCTGGGATTGTCTCCAAGGCTACCAACGAGATGCTCTATGCCTTCTCATTAAGATTCTGACCCGCCATTTCTGCCGCCTCCCTGGAGGGGGAGGGGGAGGATGGGAGGGAAAACGGGGACAAGGATGGAGCTGCTACCGGTATAATGACGAGATGCCATCTCACTATGAGGCCGGACAGGACCGTGATCAAGTCTTGCAATTCATCTCGGGAGAGAAGGTTGAGGGGATGAGAAAATTATGGGCATGGGGTCCAGCTGGAGAGTGACAAATGGCTGAGATGAGCCGGGTCTTATCCTGGTTCAGGGGCCTAGGCCTGTAAATTCCATCCTAATGAAAAAAATAGGCAAACCTGCCTCATTTTATCATAACAACAGACTTGATGTCATACTCCACGGATATTACACCATGATAGCTGCATCATTAAGACCTCTCAAGAATCATGCCTCCCCACTTTGAGTTATGGATGATGGTATGAAAACAAACATTCCTCATAATATCACATTTCCTCTGTCAATATAAGCAGACTATATCACCATCAGGCTGGTTTTAACATTCTCCAGCCCCTGGGCTGCCTGCCATCACCCATACTGGTACACATCCATGCACAAATAGTATACATATGTTTGATGTTTTGAGATGTGGAACAATAAAATAAAATCAAATCAAATCATATGTGCTGAACATATACCTGAACATGTGTGGTGGGCAAGTGTATGAATATGTTCCTTTGCCTTCATGATAACATCCTGGTATTCCTCACATTGCAGTTTCATCTGCATAAACGTAAGATAAATTAATTAAAACCCTTGTAAAAATATTGTGGCATTTTCTGCATCTTTTGGGAATCAAGTAGAGGCTTACTTTTTTTTTCACATTCAAAAAGGAGACCTGGCACACAGATGAGCACAGAAGCAAAGAGAAAGAAAGAGGAAAGGAGAGCACGACAAAATTTCTTTTTGCAAATAACAACACCTCTAACCATCCCAATGCATTGCGGGTAAGGGTTCTCCAGGTATGAAGTGCAGTCAGAATTAGACAAGAGGGAGGTTTATATAGGGAAAAAACAACTGGAAAATAAAGAAAGAAGGGTTCACCGACTCTCGTAACTAGGGGGAAACCCAATACCGAATCTAGAATCAGCATCTGTGTTATGGTGGTGATGCGACCTCAATTGAACCCTGTCAGGGATGGCAAGAACCCTCCTAACCTACATCTGTCAGTGATTCTGTCTGTCTGGCTGTCTGTCTGTTTGTCTGTCTGCCCCCATGTTATGAAGGGAAAGGCCAGCCTGTCATCACCTAGGAAAAGCCCAGGCTCTGGTTCTGCTACTGTTCCGCCACTGTACCCCTGCAGTCATGGGTTGTGATTCTCCTGCATATGTTTGTGTGCGTGTGTGTGTGTGTGTGTGTGTGTGTGTGTGTGTGTGTGTGCTTGTGAGTGTGTTTGTGGCACTAGCCTTTCACCTAGACGCTAGACCACACTCCTTCACATTCCATCTTTCACAGTAATCGCATACAATACAGGCATTGTTTGTATCGATATGGTCCATATGTGACAAGTTGCTGTAAAACCAACATTTTTTGGATGCAAAGTTTGTGAGTGCCAAGATTTGACAATTGAATGCAAGTGGCAGTTTGCAAAAATTTCATGCCCCCCCCCCCAAAAAAAAGGCTGTTGGTTCCATTTCGTGAAAAGTTTCATGCCGCGAATATTTCTGGTTTTCCAGTATTGCAGGAAGATGAGAGAAATATTATGTCCACTCTGTGGAGTTATAAATATGCATTTAGGTATGACTGGTGCATGCTCCTTCTGAACCGCCTTGGCCTAATCACATGACACCTAACTGGATGGGAGCTAATATTCTCCTTTTCATGGTAAGGTTCAATGATCTTACTCTCTGGTGATATTCACTAGACTACAGATTTCATCTGTGGAAATGTAATAAATGATATGGAGAAAACAAGATAGAGAGAGCGAGACAGGTGTGGACAGATTAACTCCGAAGGAACATATAAACACATGAATCACGGAGCTTGGAAGAAAGAGATGGAGAGAGGAAAAAAAATGGGAAGGAGATTCCGAAACAGATGCTGCAAAACATAAATTGCAATTCTCAACCTGGCATTCCTCCTGGAAGCTGTGATCTAATTGCCATCGTTTTCCCCCAGCTATGAAAAAGAGACAGAAAAGAAAAGATGTTCATGGCTTGTTGGCGATGAGAGATGCATGTGAAACCAAGGAAACCTGGTCTGTTTTGGATTGAATGTTGACCAGGAGTAACCTGTCAAGTTTTGTCCCCCCCCCCCCCATCATTTGGTACAGTTCCACACAATATTTATGTCAGAAAACCAGAATTCAGACAAACAGTCATATGCTGCGCAGAAGCAGCACCCTTCAGCCTTTTTGCTGCTCAGATGACAATATTTGGTTTGCCGATATATCTGACAGTTATTGTCGGCGGCCATGTTTGGATGGTCAGAGTAGTACTTTTTGCAGTACACATCAATGAATTTATGACTTCCAGGTGTTCCTTCCTTCCTTCCTTTTGAATACATGATGTAGCATGATGCTGCAGAACTTCCACAACCAATTAATTATCAATGCCCCCCACAATGCCTTCCTGATTCTCACCTGACAATATATACAAAGTGTCGCCTCCTTGTACCCCCCCTCCACCCCATATTCTTCTACTGACATTCATCATATCACAACAAGAGGATCTTATGCCCCATTCATACACAAAAGTTGGGCCAAGGAGCACTCCTGAAGCACTTTAACTTTATATGCCCCTTTGAGTTTGTTCATACAGAGAGTCACTGCACTCCAAGACCATACATAACGTGGATGAGGCAGCCATAAACTGTCATGGTAACTTTGCTGCACATAGACTAACTATAGGCCTATACACAACGCACGCTGCATACCACTTCTGATATGTTCTAAAAGTACTAAGGCTGTTCACACAGACTTTGAAGTGCTACAGGAGTGCTCCTGAACCTAGCCTTGAAAGGGGTATAATATCTCGAGAGTGTTGCTCATACTGAGTTTGGAGCACTTCACAAGTACATTGTACTCCTAAATGCCCTGTATGAATGGGGGTATTAAACTTTAAGCGATGTCATTTAATTGGTGTGCTTACAAAATACTGCAATGGCAGTTACGACATTGTGCTACTCTCAGCAATGATGCAACAATTTCCACATATTAAAAACATGAACAACTCTGCTACATAAACTGTATGCAAGCATTTTGATACCATCCCCTGTAGAACACAACTTAGGTGGAGCTGTATAACAAGTTCCTTGATTATAATATTCAGTTTGCAGAATAGCATACCAAATTTTCTTTATAGTTAAGCCAACAAGTTGTTACTGACACATATAGTCATGGAACATTGATTTGACGCATGACACGTTGCAAGCAGACCAGCACTGGAATGTTTATGGCACGAAAGTGAAACCACATTTATTTGGGAGGGGATGAAAAGACCATTTTAAAGTATGTGATTCTAAATGCGATTTGCCTCGGTGGCAAGCAAGCATTCCCATAACTGCACTTTTTTTTCAGCTCTAAGAATCTGCATAACTTTCAAAGAGGTGCAGTGTGAACATCGCAATATGATATGAGCAATTATACACAAACAATGTGGATCAGAACTTTGATACTCTCTGTGGATATTCAATATCTTTTTTTTTTGTGATTACATTTCACAAATATTCAAATATAGTGCCCTATAGCACAAACAGTAGGAATACTGCAGATACCCTTTTCCACAAAAGTTCACTAAAGCAAAAATTAGGATCTATTTTCCACTTGGGTTTACTCTGGGATATGACAGTCCAAGGCTTAACCCATTGAGGATGAGCTAATTTTGATATGATATGCATTTCCCATAGACACCTGCCCGAGTATACTTGGGACTCGTCTTCACTAGTCTTCAATGGGTCAAACATCTGGAAGAAACCCTTTGGAGGTGGCTCACTTGCACCTCTCATCTGCAAAAGTTGAAAGTGGAAGCATCAAATATTTTGGTAGGAATGGAAGATGCTACTTTCATCAAAGTAAAAGTAAACAGAACATGAATGTACAGTGAGAAAGATAAGGGGGATGTACTCTGACATGGGCCTTAGTGACAATAAAGGGGTGGGAGCAATTGGGTTTAGAAATCAAGGGGAATATTTAGAATACCGATAGTGTTAACCTTTGCACATCTCATCAATGGCAGAACATGCCACGAAAAGAATCTAAAATCATCTGGAGTGACATTAGTGGAGATAGAAGGGCATCAGCATTGACAACCATGGAGGCACGTCATCACCAAGCTATGTCTGCATCTGGTTAGGCTATGCTTTTCCAGTTCACGCTCTTTGTGTCATTGAACTACAAATTCCCCCGAACCCGAGCCTAGCCTGATTCAACTGGCGGCGGCAGTAGCTTGGATCCTTGGTGCAATCAAACAAGTGATGAGCCAGGCGTCAATGTTTTCACAACATTCATTCAATATCATGGTGGTGGTGGTGGGGGGGGGGGGGAGGGGTAGAGTAGAGAGAGAAGGAAGAGGAGGAGGAGAAGGAGAAGGACAGAGAGGTAGTCTCATCTCAGACTGTCTTTGCTCCCTTGATTCTTTGAGTGCCACATCTATTTCTTGTCCATAGGTTTGTGCATGAAATTTGAGCACATTTGACTCACTGGCAAAGAAAGGGTTAACCCGCTGAGTACGATACCCGAATATACTCGGGCAGGTGTCTATGGGAAATGCATGTTGTAGCAAATTCAGTCCGTCCTCAATGGGTTAAACAAAAACTGTTGGCATTATCACTGCTATTTTCTCCCCTCCTTCACAGCTACATGTAGGAAGCAGATTCATTCTTAGTGATAGAGAGATTCTTACTATTCAGGTTTGTGGTGGAACATTCTACAATATTCTTTGAATGCCTGGGTCTGGTTTGATGGGTTATTGCTCATTCACAGGATCATTTAGAATGTGAAGAGAAAATTGCTTTGACAAACTTAAAAAGAATAATGACTCATATAGAATAACTCTGTGAATGGCATTATAAACTTTCTAAAGAAGTAATTTATCATCTTTACAGTGTTTCTCTGTACTTTTCCAAATGTGCTGGTTGTTTGTATAGAATAAATCTGCCCCCATTTTCCCAAAATCTCTTTCTAATGCAAAAGAAGGAGAAAAAAAGACCAAAAGAGATCCGTTCTATTGACAAATCGCACTTTCAAGGGGATAGAGGGCTCAATGAAATACGACGAAGGTCAACAGAGAAATCAAATTGTCCCTCCATATCAAAATATTCAGAACAAGGTAGTGATTGTCCGACACAATAATTGACATTCTTTGGTCTACTTAGCGTCTGGCCACATTCCATTTTGTATAGAAGCCCCAGCTATAAGGACAAATCCTGAATGGTAGTCAGAGATAATCTCTTCCTTGAACCAAACAGAATGGTTTCCCACCATTACCTGCTCATGGACAGATTCTCGTTTTATAAATGCATCTTCTCACGGAGATCTCCTCTGATGTAACATGGAACATTCTTGTCTTTCCCAGTCGCTTCAGGTCGCTTCATGTAGTTTGTGATGATAAAAACTAAATCTAATACGTCATTACCTCTGAAATGTGGTAGTTCCCCAATGATTCAATGCATGGTATACCTGGTGTCAATATGAAAAAAAGGCTTTTAATGTCTCAAGTGCTCACTCTAATTTCAGAAATCCAGTAAGCGAGATGAACTGAAAGATAACTATAAGTTGCGTGACTGAAACTTCATACACGTATCAAGTATAAAATGATTCATGCCCAGAGTCTGTCAATGCAGCACAGTAAGTGTATTTGTAGGTGACACATCATATTCTCTCATTCATTGAAATATACTTATGATATCCATTTCAAGTGAATGGTTATGACCACAAATTCAGATGAACTGAACAGTAACTCGGTATGTGAAACTTAGGCATGTCGTGTGCAGGCAGTTTCACTACACTGGTGGCTTGATAACATACAGGCTTTTATTTAATGTATATCGAAACAGAAAGAGAGCTGAACCATGAATACAAATCGAATGAATGCAGTGATTCAATTTTCTCCCGAGAGTATGGCATACAATGTGTGGTAAGCAGTAAAGTCTAAGGCGTTTCTGTTTGGATTCGAAGGTTTTGTACCCTATTCCTTGGAGGCAAAAACTAATCTCTGCAATACTGGATGAAAGAAGGAGAGGGACCCAAACAATCAAAAGTCATTTAGAACCCAGCAGCTAGGGATGAGGATGATTCATTCCCATTCAAACCCAAGGATTTACCTCCATGAACACAATCAGATTTTCCTGGCCTACATAATAACAGGTCAATACCAAACAGGTCCATAACAAATACATGAGTACATTTCAATTAATAATCATCATCACCCCCCCCCTCTAAAGAAACATATGAAAAATCATAAAACTACCATTTGAAATTATTATTGAGAGTAAAGTCTAAAAATATTGTAAAAGTGTCTTGACATGGAGACTAGATGGGAAAGTCTCATGCTCTCCTTTGGAATCCCAGACAGGTATCAAATCTTCCAATTAGGATTCTCACTATACATATTACATATCAGTGATGCAGACAGGTCACAGTCTGTATCTTATCTCCCAAGACAAGTTCAGGGGGAATGCATGTCAAGAGCCATCAACAGTCTCTGATTTCAGCCACCGTAAACTTTTCTGCCCAAAACCATTGAAAACCAAATTCAGCCAAATGACATTCTCCACACAATGTTTTTTCTCTCTTACAAGAGAGAACGACCTACAGTATTAATGGTCAAGAGCTAAAGAAGAGGCACATATTCAATATTTGCACCAAAAAAAAAAAGACTACATCAATAATGAATCAAATCAAAGTCAAATGATGTTAAGATATGCAAATCTCAAGTCATTCATAAAAGTAATTTTTTCTTTTGTTTTGTTTTGTTTTGCCTTTTGCTCTTCTATATAAATGGTCTGATTTGGTCAGACTATCTGGTTCCCAGGTCAGGTGGGTCAGTTTACCTCGTGCTCAGTGGCTCTTGTACAGGTGGTAGGCATGTGATGAGGAATGGGAAGGACCTGGTGATGATGATAATCGGAGAACTCCCATCTTTCCTTCCCAGTCGCTCCCCTGACCCCATACAAACCCTGCCCTGGTAAATTCCACCCGATTTGAACATGGTCATGCAGTTTTCAAGTTAAAGCTGCTCTCATCAGTGGCAAAGCATTATGGGGTAAAGACATCATTAACAGAGTTGAGATATTCGTTTGGAGTGTTGAAACAAAATACTGTAAAACTAGACAGGATTCATGACAGGAAACTTTCACAAATTACAGCCGACGGCCTATTTTCCAGCATGTGACTTCTGCAAGTACCTGCTGGCTTTCAATGCATTGTGTATAAAAAAAAAAAGGACTTTTGCAAATCTTAGCTCCTTCAGAAATTTGCACAGTTTCATGTACATGAAAATGTCTGGTTTTACAGTGAGAAAATTGTCTTTGTTTTAAAAAAAGGCAAAACTAGTCTGGAAGGCAGATTTATTGTGGTTTTCAAAGACAGGAAATCTCACTTGTTGTTTCCCATTTTTTCCTCTCTCTCTTTCTCTGTCTCCCTTCTCGTTTTTCACAATATTTATTTAATATCACTTCCTTCTTTCTCAATATTCTGCTCTCTATCTCTCCCTCTCTCCCTCCACCTCTTGAGAATGAGATATCTCGTAAGGTCCGTAATCTGAATCAAGTGGTGAGGCCATTTCTCTACTGTATAATTCATCCATTTGACATTTAGCAAGACGCTCTTTCATGTGCGTTCCTAAGAAACTGGAGTTGGCCCAACCGCTCACACAGACACACAGACACACACACTCACAGACATACACACGTAGTACACTCTCCACATATTTTCCTCGTCAATATTCTTGGAGTGTGATTTATGAGGGAACCAGACATGAGCTAAGAAATGAGATAGGAATGCATTTGTAACAGACACAGTCTTCTGCACAGCACAGTCACAGGCCTGTCCAGTTTATATGACGTTCTGGAATATTACTCACTTCTAGGAAAATGCTCCTTCGGTCACAGCTATAAATAAATATTTCATCATGACAGTGACTCACTGTGCCTTCTAACCTCCTGCCTTAAAGTCTTCATGTACAATGTATGGACTTGACCAGTATAACACAGTGGTGCAAGGCTGGTGAATTTCTCACTATTTGATAACCAAAATGCACTTAGTACCGTACAAAGTCTATCATGAAAATTAAACCCTTCTACATATCAAATGGCACTTGCACATGGCATTGATCAACACTATTACCATCACCTCTAACATTGCTTGTTATGGTGTACTGCTTTTATAATTTGGATGCCTTAAGACATCAAAATTTCAAGACATAAATGTAAATTTGTATGCATGGCACATGTAAGTACATATATTTTTCTTTCTCTCTCTTTTTACATAGGGCCTACACATTTTTCCATTGGTATATACAGTCCTCCTGTAAACAGTATGGTTTTACTCTGCAATCATGGCAAGGGCTAAAGCAACTGCTCTGTGTATATTGAATATATACCAGACCAAGAGAAGCAAATAACTACATTTTGTCATAAACACATAGCGCCTCACAAGTTCCTGACTTTGTATGCAAAAGCAAACATGTGACAGAGAGATGACAAAACAGCATAGCACGATCTATATTTGAGTCTATAAACTGGAAATCTAACTGTAGACAGCCACAGTCTTCATGCAGACTTGGGAAAATGTCGTACGACAGCATTTGTTTGGTCTGCGCCTATTTATTGCCACCATACCCCCTCGTCAGTCACACTTTTTAATCAAGCACAGCTCTTTTGGAGCAGAAATTGCCATGCCTGCCGACGTCACGGACAAGAGACGAGGTGTGCATTGTGCGGGTTCATCCCGAGTTCAGCTTTTATCCATCTGTTCAGGCATGGTAACAAATATTATGCCTTTGACTGTCTGCTCTATTTGCTGTAGAGACAAGTAGAGGGTCGCCATGGTTATTCAGCGGTTTCGAAATTACGGTGATTCCCGTTTTCAAAATTGTGTCTGCGCTGCAATCCCTGCAATGACGAGCTGGATATTATCGTCTTCTTCTTTCCAAGGCTGTTGCCTGGTAACATTCCGACAGAGCCAATCACTCTTCTTGCCATGATTAGCCACGGCCCGAGAGATAAATCTTGGTTGTTTGGGACATGATTTCGAGCACATCGGGGTAAATCTTTCCAATATGATAAACATTCTGATTGCAACAACAATGAAATCCCTGCAGGGTACTGTCAACATTAATCTTCATTTAATGACGGGGTTGTTGCACATAACTACAGTGATATCAATTGAAATGGACAGGATTCTGATAAAGCTACAAATAGTATGAATTTTGCAGTAATGAAAAACATGTCAGTGTAGGGATATATGCAAATCTTTCTCCTGTCAAGCTACATGTATGTATTTTATGTCACAAGAAAACTTGTCAATCAAGTAAATATTTTCTTCATATTTCACTCCATCCAGGTTTTATGTGGTTTCTACGCTTTATCATGGTTGCTTTATTCATTGCCTACACAGAATCACATGTTGTACACTGCATCTGTGTCATGACAACACTGAGTATGGTTAAAGACTGAAACTCACCATTTCCATACATAGATGCATTATATCTATCTACATTGCCATACAAATATCATGCAGACATTCCCTTGAAGTACAATAAAACTATGAAACTTCTATCTTAAAATACAATTTAAAGGGAAAGTGTGACTTTCCCAAAACTTCACAGTGTGACAAAGTTTGTTATCACATTGCATAGACCAGTATAAATACAATCTTCAAATGCACGTAAACAGAATACTTCCATGATCCTTCAACATTCTTTCTTTTTTTTTTTAACTCTGTGTGATTTGGTCACAAAATTACCCATCCCATGACTTTTATCATTTGCCAGTTACGATCCCCAAAAGCAAAGCTCTGCAAAATGCCATAAGTCTGGCAAGGAAAGGCTTATTTGTTTTAACAGAGGTATTAAAATGCACATGTAGCTAGCACTCATTCCTACAGAGACATTTAACTGCCTGCACAATTGCATCATCAAAATACTCATAACAAGAGGGGCTCGCACGACATGGCGCATCTACTGAACAATAAACAACATTGACCTGAAGACAGTTCAACCATCTTCCACTCAGCCTCATTTGTAATGTTCTCACATCTCCTCTTGATCTCATTTTTCGTCACCCCTCGCTCTCTCTATCTCTCTCGTTCACTCTATCCCAGGATACCATAAACTCAGCATGAACATCTCCCCAATAAACTCCTCTCCATGATTTCTATTCTTTCTCTTTTTCCTCCTCTCTTGCTCCGTCTCCATCTCCTTCCTCCGTCTCTCCCACTTCTCGCATCCTCTGCCATCTTCCACAATCTATTCTTCTCCTCCGCTCTCCTCCTGGAAGCATCTCCCAAGACTAGGTTCATCCACAGGTGAAGATGTGTAGTCTGGACTCATCAGACTCTGCATTGATTTGCACCATTGGCAATGCGATGCATCAAGATTCGTCGCTTTTTATATCTAACGTATCTTGTAGCGGATCTGTGCCTCATCTACCCGCATTGCATTTCACCGGTTAAACCGCAGCAAAGGGGATGGATGGTGGGGGTGGGGTGGGGAGAAGAGAAGCGGCATCTTGAGCATGATGCTCAGATGCACCTCAAAACAACATCCTCGTCTCTTCTCGACTTGCCGGGATGCGTCAGATCGTCCGGAGTGATAAATCAGCAGGCAAAGCTTTCTCAGCCCTCATTGAATCTGCTACTATCATCTCGTGAGAGATCTTTCTTTCAGTTTCTCCTTTTCTTCTCTTTCTATTTTGTTCAAAGGAAGTATTCCTTGCTTTTGTAAAAGAAAAACAAAACTACAGAAGAACTGATATCAAACATACAGACTAATCAATGGTAGCAAACATAACGCATATCAGTGAGGTAATCTTTAATAATCTCAAAAGGGTATGAAAGATAATGATCTGTTTGCACATTTTTAGATCACTTGTATAAGAGTTGCACGAAGGGATTACTGCATGAAGGTACAGTGCCGACCGCGGGAAACGTCACGAAAACCCCTAGGGCAAATGCGGGAAGCCCTTTCGTCCGGGCGTACTAGGTAATACGCGGGCGTTTGGACGCGTACAGACGAGGGAAGTCGCCCGCACTTTCACGCTCGTCTAAACACCCGCATTTGCCCGAGCGCTCCAGCGCGGAATTAATGATATGAAAATCAAACTCTCCCGTCAACCATCGGCTACATGAAGGAAATTAGCTGAAATCGATCCGCGAAAATCTTTTGAAAAGTATCAGTAATTTGCCGGATGTTTGCTTTTACGTTCGAAAGTAAAATAATAACCATAACATTCAGCTCCCGAATATGCTAAAGCAAATGTCGAATGATCCCTTTGACGTTTGGAAATGAATAACAATAATACTCCGTACGATGATTAAATAAATGTCGGATGTTTGCTTTTACTTTCGGAAGTAAATAGCAATAACATTCATCTCCGGAAGATGCTAAAATAAATGTCGGATCTTTGCTTTGACGTTCGGAAATGAATAACAATAATATTCAACTCTGTACGATGATAAAAATAAATGCCGGATGTTTGCTTTTACGTTCAAAAGTAAATAACAATAACATTCAGCTCCGGAAGATGCTAAAATAAATGTCGGATCTTTGCTTTGACGTTCGGAAATGAATAACAATAATATTCAACTCTGTACGATGATAAAAATAAATGCCGGATGTTTGCTTTTACGTTCAAAAGTAAATAACAATAACATTCAGCTCCGGAAGATGCTAAAATAAATGTCGGATCTTTGCTTTGACGTTCGGAAATGAATAACAATAATATTCAACTCTGTACGATGATAAAAATAAATGCCGGATGTTTGCTTTTACGTTCAAAAGTAAATAACAATAACATTCAGCTCCGGAAGATGCTAAAATAAATGTCGAATGATCCCTTTGATGTTCGGAAATTAATAACACTAATATTCAACTCCGTATGATGATTAAACAGATGTCGGGTGTTTGCTTTTACTTTCGAAAGTAAATAGCAATAACATTTGGCTCCGGAAGATGCCCAGAAAATGGCAGATGATTGCTTTTTACGTTTGGAGGTGAATAGCAGTAACAGTCTGCTCCATATAATAAAATAAATGTCGGATATTTGCTATTACATTTCGAAATGAAGAACAGTAACATTCAGCTGCGTTTGATGGTAAAGTAAATGTCTGATGTCTGCCTTGACGTTCAAAATGAAAAAACAGTAACATTCGGCTCCGTACGATGCTAAAATGATTGTCGGATGTTTGCTTTTAAATTTGGAAATGAATAACGGTAATGTTCTGCTCCGAACGATGCTAAAATAAATAACAGATTGTTGCTTTTACATTTGGAACTGATTAACGGTATCAATCGGCTCAGTTAGATGCTAAAATAAATAGCGGATGTTTGCTTTCACGTTTGGAAATGAAAAAGGATAACATTCAGCTCCGTAAGATGCTAAAATGAATGTCGGTTGTTCGCTTTAACATTTGAAAATGATTAACGGTAACATTCGGCTCCGTAAGGTGTCAAAATACTAGTAAATGTTGGATGATTGCTTTTGCGATCAGAAATGAATAACGGTAACTTTAGCCTCTTTACAATGCTAAAACAAATGTCGGATAAATCAGATAATTTTGCTTAACATTCGACGTCGTGCGATACCAAGTTGATTGCATAAACCTTCGACACTTCGTTGCTGCTCAATTTTATTTGATCTCGACATTATGGACGCTATACCTATTTGATTTAATTGTCCTTATTTTATCAACTTTCGACATCAGCCGCTACTTTATAGTTTTCTCGATCACTAACGTCGGACGGTATGACCTAATCAACTTTGGACATTGGTCGCTATTTAATAATTTCATCAACCTTACACATCGGTAGCTATTATTCCGATGTTCGTTATTCCGAAGGCTCTCTAGTCCGAAGATTCGTTATTCAGAAGGTATATTGTTCCGTTAATTTCATTTTCGGATTCATGAATCTTCAGAATAACGAACCTTCGGAATAACGCCACAAACGTTCGAATTAACGAACCTGTAGGTTTAGGGAATTTGTGTGTTTCGAATTTAACGACCCTTCGGAATTACGAACCTTCGGAATATTACGAACAGCACCCATCCGATTATCAACCTTCGACATCGATCGCTGCTTACTGATTTTATCAACCTTCGACGTCGACCGTAAATAACGTATTTGATTGACACTTTCGACGTCGATCGCTGCACATTAGATTGGCAAACCGTCGAAATGTCGATCGCTGCCTATTTATTTACTGGTTCCCCAATTTCTGACTTAGTTACTGATTTAATCTACCTTCAACATCGGTCGGTCATTATATTGTAAGTGGCCACTTATTGTCTCGAGCTTGATATTTCCCAATGGCGTCCACGTCTACACACACACACATAAAAAGAAAGAAAAAGATCTGAGTCTTAAAGGTCTAACGAGGCGTGAAAGTCCTTGTGTGATGCTTTTAATTGTGTCATTCACAATAGTGTCACGGTCCCTAAGATGAATGAAAGAGGCGCAGATCTTAAGAAGCCACTTGAGTTGAAGTTTAACACCGTCTGTCTATTCTTAAAGTACACGATTTGTAGGGGAAAAAAAAGACAAAGAGAGGGAGAAAACAAAGAAAACGTAGGAGAGAGAGAAGGGTATGGCGAAACCACCAGAGTGGCATTATGTAATCAACAAAGCTGCGTTTAACTTCACTCGAGTCCCCGAGAAGTGGTACTACACGTGCATGCATAATGTTTATCTTGGATACATGTACTGTAGGTACCCTTCTCTCCTTTCATGATAAATTGTTTATACGTATCACATAACTATGTCAATGCATGTTTACGTCGCAATTTGTCCAATCGGGGTTTTCCCTCTTTAAGGAGTGCTTGCTTTCCAAGAAAAAAAAGAAGGGTGAAATTAATGATTATGAGCAAAACTGAATGCATTTAAGCAGCGGAATCGCGCTACATCAATAGCACTCCAAAATCTTCGAGTGATCCCGGAGGTCACTCCGAGTGAAAATGAACATTTTCACTCAAAATTCACTCCAATTTCACTCTAAATTGACTCCGTTTTAAATGTATCCACCCCTTCAAGTGTGAATGTTTTCATTTTTTTTTTTTTGAGAAAGAGAGAGAGAGAGAGAGAGTAGGCCTACTGTGCATTGGAATACGAATCTCTGCTGTGCAGCGATATTATGATCGCTATAAAAACGATCAGTTCGATGAGCAAAGCACGTGCTTGCCCTGCCAGCAGTGAGTGCGCCATGTGGTTCCAACATACTCATCTTGTGTGCCCAGCGTGTTTTTATCACAGAACTCTTGTGTGTAGAGTTCTGTCGTTTTTACGTTATGGTCAATTCATGACGTGTGAGTGCTTCGACTTGACGCCTGTGAGATTGACAGGTGCCGTTTACGAGAATAAAAACTGTCAGTAGTGACTATCAATCCCAAAATCAGTTGCTATATAATAATCAGACTAATTACTTAAATGTAGAGTTACATGTAGTTACATGTATTTCGAATGACAATGCGCACATCCCCTTTATCATCACACTTTTGATACGGCGGACAGAAGGCCGTTAAATTTCATTTCAATGATTCGATACAATCATAGCTTTTAAAAGGTCCAATTAAACAAATTGGATATGAAATCACGGTTACAGCTCGTTATTCCGAAGGTTCGTTAGTAAGGTTCTTTAGTCCGAAGGTTTGTTAATCCGAAAATGAAATAAGGTTCGTTATTCCGAAGGTTCGTTAATCCGAAAATGAAACAAAGCTCGACTTACTTCGAAGGTTCGTTACGGACCCTATATCATTTCGGATCCTATATCATTTCGGATCAACGAACCTTCGAGATAACGAACCCTATTTCATTTTCGGATTAACGAACCTTCGGAATGACGAACCCTATGTCATTTTTGGATTAACGAACCTTCGAAATAACGCCGCAAATGTTCGAATTAACGAACCTTTTTTCGTTTTCGGATTAACGAACCTCTATGGTTTAGGGAATTTATGTGTTTCGGATAAACGAACCTTCGGAATAACGAACCTTCGGAATAACGAACAGCACCCGAAATCACAACGTCTTTATCTTGTTAAGATATAAGACAAAAAAAAAGGTCCCTCAGTTCATGAACTTGCAATGTTTCTTTATTGCGTGTGTTTCTAGCTTGTATTTGGCACTCACGGAATGAATGCGCGTACAGTATATGGTAGGCTACATACTCGTGCTCTTGTTGTTGCTGAACATTTCCCCTTCACAGTGATTGTGTGGCATGATCGTTCAGTATGTTCAGATGGTGTTAGTGCGTTGATTAAAATGTTACCACAATAGATGCACGTGTGCTATAACAACGATCTGAGGTCTTTGCTACGCGCTGCTTTCTTGTTTACAAACATTGAATCTTGGTGAACTTAATTCACTATCGTCCCCATGCTAACATGCAAAAGAAGAAAACGCTTTTGTTCTTGTTTATGTGTACCATGCAGTGAACAGAAGGTAGACCTGTAAACTGTGCCGCTAGGCCCTAGCTGTAGTTTGCACTTTGACGGATTGTCACTGCTCGTCTACTATTCGAAGCGAAATGAAAATCAAACTAGAGATCTCGTGCTGTATACTTTCTCGTACTGTGTACTATATACCATATTTAAAACGCAATTTGTGGTAGTACTTGTCAACGCTGTGTTTTTGGCTCAAACTTTTCTCTCTCAAACTTACTTGGTTACGCAGGGCGGATCCAGGGAGGACCGCAACCGGCGCCCGCCCCCCCCCCCTTTATTATTTTTTTTGTTGTTGTTGAAACAAAAGAAATGTAAAAAAAAAAAAATGGGGGAGGGGTGCGTGCGCCCCCCTTTAATTTTGTAAACGCGCCCCCACTTTACGGAATTCCTGGATCCGCCCCTGTTACGGGATAATACCTATCAGAATTGTGATTTTGGTGCAAGCTGCATGGCAGTATTGATTTTGAGACACTTCTATGGTCCGTCAGCACCTGATTCTCTTTATGTGACGATGTGCACGTGAAAAGCATTCAAACTTTCCCATGTTTTTGCTCTTGCGTTAAAGGCGTATTAATTCACCACGTACATGAAACAAAACCCCCATAGTTCTGAAATGTGAGTTATAGGGATAGAAACAACCGCTGGAAAAAAAAAATTGAATCCGTATGATCGAAAATACAGTACACTATGTGAACGGTTACAGTTTGCTATTCCGAAGGTTCGTTACTCCGAAAATATGAGGTTTGTAACTTGTTATTCCAAAGGTTCATTTATCAAAAAATGAAATAAGGTTCGTTATGCCGAAGGTTCGTTAATCCGAAAATGAAACAAAGGTCCTAATTCCGAAGGTTCTTTACAATCTATAAGAGCAAATACTGATATCTCCTTATATTCTAGGCTTTATTACAAAAAATTATGTAGGATGCTTTGCACAACGGACCTATTATGCATCACATGTAATATCTAAAACATCTTTTAAATCACTGCTCCCAAAGGTAAACATATGACCTTTGTGTATCTACTCGTTTGTGTGTATGTGTGTGCGTGTGTGTGTGGGGGGGGGGGGATAGTTTCCTCCTCCTTCTTCTTTTTTGTTAGAGTTTATCTTAGTTGATCTTGATACAGTGTACCTCTTTCGGTGCGCCCTTTCTCTTGTTATGTCACTTCATCTGTTTCTACATTTTGAAGCAAAGTAATTTGTTCAAGCATTGTGTATGTCCTCGTAACCGTAATGTGTCATTTTGCTGCGATGAGTTGGTTCTAGTAGGCCCTATTATCGCTGTGAGATGTAATTTTTGTAATAACGTGTTGAGAATAACAGATTTTTGTTTCTGAACGAAAGGAAAATGACGGAATTGTCTTGATAACCAATGTGGATGACGTGTTGAGAATTCTGATTCCTGTTTCTGAACGAAAGGAAAATGACGGAATTATTATTTTGATAACCAATGTGGATGACTACCTTCTATAAGTGATTTTGGTGTGAAAAGAGAGTTTGCTCAAAGAAACGCTTCTCATGAATGGTCAACGAAACAAAATACATCATGCAATGCAACGTGACTCGCGTGCATTTAGCAAACGAAATGTCTAGACCTTTAAGTTCAAGTAAAATGCATAAAACACAGAATAAGAAAGCAGACAAACTAACAAATATGGAATTAATGACCGCAGACGTAACGTAGGAAAACCTGACACCTATGCTTGAAGAAATTCCCACAAAAGCAGAGCGCAAGATAAAAGAATACATGTGCGTAGTCCATACAGGTCGTGATGCGCTCGGTCGAAATGCGTATGTCGCAGTAAACGAAATTTTAGGCATGTCTACACATGTATATATAAATACTTGAATTCTACATACATTGTATAGTTTTATCTTTACAATAATATATAAAACAACCCCTTTCCGCATCCCTAGAAGTCATAAAAGAAAAAAAAAAAAGAAAATCGCCCTTAAAGTTCAGGTTATGTTCAAGCTCACAACCCGTTCCCCCCCCCCATGATGCAACAGTCCTGCTTAGCGACGGCGTTAACGCTTCATCGCACACACATAAATGGCGACAGCTTGGGTGTGTGAGAAAATTCATTCTTAAATGGATGCACCCCCATGGCACTCAGGATTATCACTGACCCTCCTATGCCTTTTGTCTATCCACCCTCCTGCTTTAATCCCCCTCCCTTCACTGTTGGCCTCCTTGCCCATGACCTCCCATCCTCTCCTTTTGTTTTCTTTGTTCCGTGTCCCTAGCCTGTCCCTGACTGTTCGTGTTGTGTGAACTTCTTTATAATGTGATTGCTTTCCCTGCCTGATTATCATTTTGCCTCTGACGAAGATTCTTCTGGAATCAAAAGCTCAGGCCCCTTTAGAGTATAGACTCCATTTTCCTCATTTGGCACGCCACTGATATTCGATAAGCAGTTTTCAGAATTTTTATGTTTGTTTGTTTTGTTTTTGTTTTGTTTTGTTTTGTTTTGTTTTTGCTACAGATAATTAGCCAATCACAAGACAGATATAATTCGATTCTAACCAATACCAAGATACGGTTGCCTGAATGTAAACTTTGGTGTGTTTGTGTTGTGTGTCGGCTGCAGTGTAGTTTGAAACAACAGAAACAGAAAAAAAGAAAGAGGCACGCAATGTGTGCTATATACGAAAAGCCTCATTTACCGAGAAAGTTGATCGCTTCCATTCTCCTCCCATGGCATGTTGTTGTCAATGGAAGCTAAAGAGAATGCTTTTAGCAAGACCTAAAGAGGACCTGAGGAACCCGTTGTTTTGAATGCTGTGCTCGGTACGAGTTCAAAACGCAGTCGAAGTTATCAGAATGCCATTATAATAGAACTGATAGCTCTATAGAAAACTTGTTTAGGTCAGTAAAGGTTGCTGTAATGCAATCTTTGTGGAATTGACTCATTACATCTGAGCATTTTGAAAAACGTGTAGAGTACTTTCGTTTTGCATATAAATGTTAAGAAATAGTTTGAACTATGAAAATAAAAAAGTATGGTTACTTCAACGATGTTGAATAGTTCGATTAGCCGTGATGCATAAAGTGAATTCATGAATTCATCTGACTAATCCTTACCGATTGATGATCACTTCTATAAGCCAACAGTTAAGCTGAACTGCTTTGGAGTGATAAGACAGGTAAACGATGAAAACTTGGTACATGTTGTATGCTATTATAATTATTATAAAATCCTGTAGCCAGAACTGATTTTACGATCATCTTTAACCTTTCAGAAAGTTCCAGTTTTCAACTTAAATAGTAGCGATAGCTTGTAAGAGTAAATTAGCATCCCTCTGACTATTTTTGGTCAATATGCATACTCTTAACCCTATTCTAACTGGGTGGGGGGGGGGGGGTCAAATGGGTCAAATTGACCCCCCCCCACGTTTCGCGTCACGATTCTGCAACGCGCAAAGATTTTGCCGCGTCGTTTCACAACTTTTTTCATTGAAGTCTTCCGCATATTTTGAGACCAAATTTGCGACGTCCGAGTACACCGTTCTGAAGTTACGTAATGTTATGCAAATGCATGTCAACCGGAAAACAGCTCAAATTCATGATATCGTGTGCAAATTGAATGTAAATTGTGTTTTTGGGGTTAAATTGATATAAATTATATAGTATTTCATCTTTGAACCATTGAAATTAATCAATTCTATATAGTGTAGATAAGCCTGAAAAAGTGCCTGCAACAAATTTTGAAAAACAACAGAAAACACAAGGTCGAACAATCAATAAAATACATAAGAAATTAACAAAACAATAAAAAACAAAAGAAATTGGTTTTGACTGTGCTTTATTTTTAAATGAAAATTGGTTTATATGTCTTGAGGAATTTTGACACAAAAATTTAGCAATACTTCAGTCTTTTTTATGGAGTTATAGGTGAAAATATGATTTCATGCACAACTTTGCATAATCAATTTATTAAAAATAGAAAGGCAATATTTTTCTATTGTATGACCATGTAATCTTGTAGTTGACATCCAGCTCTATCTTCAGGAAAAATTTCGCAGCAATCGCGCGATCGGTGGCCGAGATCTGAAGGGGGGGGGGGGGGTCACCCCCAGTAAAAACTCCTCCCAGTTAGAATAGGGTTAAGCCAGCTGGACAGAGCGATCAATGGGCGCGATTATCACCACGCGTGGTTAACCTAAACAATGCTCGGCCGGCTTGTTCGGTTTCAGTGTTGTTTATTTCCCCCTTTTAAAAACGAAGGTTCCTTAGTCCAGCCATTGTTTTCGCTTCCTGCTCAAGACATTGAACAGTTCAGCAAAGCTGAAGTTTAGATCACTAAACGGCGACATGAACTCATGATGATAATAGGACTTAGATCACAGCCGAAAGTGCGCTCCTTCATTACTCTAGAATGAGAAAGAATACCCTGTCTGTGTTCAAAGTTGGGTTACGGACGATGAAAAAAAAAGGTTTGAATCATGAATTGTCGGATGACGTCGGCAGATTGATGATATAAATATTAGCGTATCATGGGAAAGATTAAGTAATGATGAGCCCAATGATATCGCAGGGCTCCAAACTAATTTTTATTTTTGACCACCAAAATCATTGATTTCTATTTTTTTTTTTGGTGGCCAAAAAAATCAAGAAAAACATAGGAAAAACACATCGGTCCTACTAAAAACAATTATTAAGCATTACTGACGTGACAGGTACCCATGTCTAAAATAAATGAATACAAAAGTAGATCATCTCAATCACCATTATTCTGAATTCTAAGATTTAGCAAATAGGCTTATAGATAATTATAAAAGTTGATGCCTATGCTCTTAGGTGGTCATAGCTTACTTTTGGGATGAGAAAGTGGGAGCATTTCCAGATTGTTTGTTTTAGCATTGTAAAGAGCCGAAAGTTACCGCTATTCATTTCTGATTGTAAAAGCAATCATCCAACATTTACTATAGTATGTTAGAACCTTACGGAGCCGAATATTACCGTTAATCATTTTCAAATACACTGTATAAAAGCAAACAACCGACATTCATTTTAGCATCTTATGGAGCTGAATGTTACCCTTATTGATTTCCGAATGTGAAGCAAACATCCTCTATTTATTTAAGCATCATACTGAGCCTATGTATACCATTAATCATTTTCAAATGTGAAAGCAATAATCTGTTATTTATGTTAGCATTGTACCAGAGCTGCCAACCGTTCCGAAAAATTCGTATACGAAAAATCGAAGGGAATACGACAATATGAAAACGTCCTTAGAAAGTACGAATGCACAGTGGGGCAAAATAATGGGTAAAAATATAGCAAACGCACGTCGCATGTGCCATGTTATCTGTATTCAGCTGGGATATCGATGCAACGCGTACGCACCGTATGTGGAAAGCGCTGAATAGAAAAATGTGCGCACACGCATATCGCTGCTTGCGTACTGTGTACACCGAACAGAACTTCGCGCGCGTGAATCCCTGTCGCCTACGGACCCTGGATGTTTACATGGATCGCCGTGGTATCCCAATTAGCCAGCTGCCACTACAGTACCGTATGAGGCGGGGTGAAAGCGTCCCGTTGTGCAATGTCTGCTTCTTTTTCTCTTCTTTTCATCCTCTTGTCCCTTGCCTCCCAAGTACGAAATGATTTTTAGAGTGTTGTCTGTTTTTTTTATAACGCTATTGCATCATTTTCTGCGAGGAAGTTGTAGAGGTGAGTTTCTGTTCGTGTATTGATGACTGATGTGCACTGCCCTCTGCAGTATATGTGCAGGTGAAAAGCGTTCGAACTTTCTTTCCAGAGTATCGTGGAAACTCGATTATTTTTAGGCCTATTAAAGGAGATCTCATATAACAGAATACTTATAACAAACTATTTTCCCGTCAAAATGAATCAATTTCCTTTGTTTTGTATCGTTTATTGACTTGATCCCATAGGATCTCGTCGCAATACCGAGTTTTATATGTGTGTTTATTTTCGCGTAGCTTTCGGTGCTGCAAAACTTTTGCTAGGGCCTAAGCTTACTACTAAACTTCGTTTTATTTCCGTCGTTTCTCACACCTCGTTTAGTACGATTTCTTACATTTTATATCACTTTATCTGTTCCCTTTATACTTTGAAGTATTTAAACGTAATTCTCTTAGTGTCTCGCACTGTTATTTTCGTAACGGCGATTTCTCCGCTTCGCTGCAATCGAAGCGACGGAGTTTGATCCCAGTCGCTTCGATGTGCTATTTGCTGTCTTTTCTAAATGTTTGTGTTGTTGGGAGGTGTTGATACTTTGTATTTATTATTGAGTTTCCTAGGTATTTATCTCGAGGGGTTATGCGTGTTTCTTAATGTTGATCATAGGAAAAGGCTAAAATGATCTTGAGTGATGTCTGATAGTGATGATAACTATGCTGGTGACTGGTGTAAAAAGACGGCTTCCTGTGAATGCTCAGCGTACGTGACGTTTGTTTTATTTCCCTTTCCCTCTAGTCTTCTTTCCCCCTTACTCTTCTTTCCCCTCTCAAGAATGATTTTAAAAAAAGAAATTACGTACACCTCACAACAAAACGAACCATGTGCTATAGCAACTTTCGTAAAGTTAAATCTAAATGTTCAATATCAGCAAAGAATAAGGCGAAAACACGAATGACAATAAATAAAAGCGAAGAGATTGTGTATGCAGTCTCTTCGGCTCGAAGAAACTTGACACCCCACCCCTCTCCCTTGTGGAAATTTCCACAAAAGCAGGTGCCACACCCAGGTGCGTGCCAGACGAAAGAATGCGCGCATTGGAATAAACAGCGTGTAAGTATCCTGGAAATATCGATCGAAGAACCAGCTCATTAGTTGAATTAAAGGAAAAATTCCAAAGATATCATGGTTCTATGTCTATAGCCTTTCTTTTGGCGCATAGTAGGGAACATCGAAGAGTCGATTATAGTGTACTTGATCGAATATCTAATGTTCCCTGAACAATAACAAAAGGATTGATTATTTAGTCAATTAAAAATGCAATCACAGAAATACATGAAAGGTCTCGTATGCCCAGACAAATTCACTACGAGAAGGTCCAATGAGATGCAGTCATCACCTGGTTAGACAGCAAAATACAACGTGTAATGACAATTAATTTCAGTTCACGCGCATCAAAACTGCTTATTACTTTTCAAAGTTTTGGCTATCAACATTCGTTCGTGGGTGTATTTTGTTTGTTTGTTTGTTTGTTTGTTTTGTGTGTTTTTCCCTCGTGAAAGACGTAATGATTTCTTCATATCTAACGTAAATTGCATGTTTACCGTAAACAAGCCATTCAGCTCAGCTCAGCTATGGCGCATTCGATCCATCGAACTTGCAGTAACCTCTTATAGGCAGGAGCACATGGCGCATTCATTTAAACTTGAAAATGAAGCCACGTGTTTGCACCACATCGGCGCTTCCACACACAGCGCGGCATTTTGCGATCATCGTTATAGCAGACTTTCCGATTCCAGTCAGGGGAAAAGGAATTGGAATACTTCGAAAAATACTGATGTTTAAAATCCAATAAAATGAAAAAAGCCTGAAAACAACGCATGATTATGTTTTGATAGTACATAATTGGAAACACAGAACAGAGTTTTGCATCCGCTCACACAGAAGCTCTCTTGAGAAGATCAAGCATTCCCCGTCCCCTGCTAGAAAATGGAAGCTTCCATAATCAGCCCAGAAAGATTTTGGAGGTACAAACTTGCACTTGTACACATTGCGAGAAAGCAATCAATCAACGCTGAACATTGCGTAGTTAAGAATCTTTATCGTGCTGGTGACCAGCTGGATGCTTCGGCATGTGTCATAACGTTATGTTTAGAGCCTGTAGGCCTCATAGCAAAAAGAGGGAGATTGAAAAAAATACGAATTCTGGTGGAAAATACGAATTTTGGAGCTGCTGAGTACTAATTTGTGCTTCGAAAGGTTGGCAGCTCTGTCGTATACGGAGCAGAATTTAACAGTTAGTCATTTCCAAATATAAAAGCAAACATCCGACATCTATTTTATCATCGTACGGAGCCGAATGTCACTGTTGTCCACTTGCGAAAGTGAAATGAGTCATCTGACAATTATTTCATCATATCGTACGGGGCCGAATTTTGAACGTCAAGGCAGACATCAGACAGTTTTGTGTGTGTGTGTGTGTTTTGTTTTGTTTTGTTTTGTTTTTTACCATCAAACGCAGCCAAATGTTACTATTCATTTCGAAATGTAATACACATGTAGCAAATATCCGACATTTATTTTAGTATAGTACGGAACAGAATGTAACTGCTATTCACTTCCAAACGTAAAAGCAATCATGTGACATTAATCATTTTGGCATCTTCCGGAGCCGAATGTTATTGCTATTTATTTGCGAAAGTACATAGCAATATAAATCATAAGCAAGCATCCGACATTTATTTAAACATCGTACGGAGTTGAATATTATTATCATTCATTTCCGAAAGTCGAAGGGAGCTGATTGTTATTGTTATATTTCGAACGTAAAACCGAATATCAGACATTTATTTTATCATCGTATATACGGAGTTATTTTGGTTATTCATTTCCGAACGTCACAACAAACATGCGTTATTTATTTTAGCATCTTCCGGAGCTGAATGTTATTGCTATTTACTCTTGAACATAAAAGCAAACATCAGACATTTATGTTATCATATACACGGAGTTGAATATCATTGTGTTCATTTCCGAACCATCGAACGCAGCTGAATGTATACTGTTATTCATTTCGAAATTTAAAAGCGAACATCCGACAGTTATTTTAGCATCGTATGGAGCAGAACATTACTGCTATTCACTTCCGAACGCAAAATCGTATATACGGAGTTGAATATTTTTGTTATTAATTTCCGAACGTCACAGCAAACATTCGACATTTATTTTAGCATCTTCCGGAGCTGAATGTTATTGCCATTTACTCTTGAACATAAAGGCAAACATCAGACATTTATGTTATCATCGTATACACGGAGTTGAATATTATTGTGTTCATTTCCGAACCATCGAACGCAGGTGAATGTTACTGTTATTCATTTCGAAATTTAAAAGCGAACATCCGACAGTTATTTTAGCATCGTATGGAGCAGAATATTACTGCTATTCACTTCCGAACGTAAAAGCAATCATCTGACATCTATTTTGTCATCTTCCGGAGCCGAATGCTATTGCTATTTACTTTCGAAAGTACAGGCAATCATCCGTCATTCATTTTATTATCGTAAGAAGTTGAATATTTTTGTTATTTATTTCCGAACGTCAAAGGGATCATTCGACATTTACTTTAGCATCTTCGGGAGCTGAATGTTATTGCTATTTACTTCCGAACGTAAAAGCAAACATCAGATATACATTGTATATTTTATAAACGTATATACGGAGTTGAATGTCATTGTTATTCATTTCCGAACATCAAAGCAATCATTGAACATTAATTTTACCACCGAACGCACCTGAATGTTACTGTTATTCATTTCGAAATCTAAAAGCAAACATCCAACAGTTATTTTAGCATCGTATGGAGCAGAATATTACTGCTATTCACTTCCGAACGTAAAAGCAATCATCTGACATTTATGTTAGCATTTTCCGAAGCCGAATGTTATTGCTATTTATTTTCGAAAGTAAAAGCAAATATCCGTCTTTTATTTTATCATCGTACGGAGTTGAATATTTTTGTTATTCATTTCCGAACGTCAAAGGCATCATTCGACATATAGCCTACTCAAGCATCTTCCGGAGCTGAATGTTATTGCTATTTACTTTCGAACGTAAGAGCAAACATCCGGCATTTATCTTATCGTCTTACGGAGTTGAATATTATCATTCACTTCCGAACGCCAAAGCAAACATTCGGTATTTATTCCAGTATCATACGGAGTCAAATGTCACCGTGATTCATTTCTAAAATCAAAAGTAAACATGCGACATTCATTTTTGCGTCTTACGGAGCCGACTGTTACCGCTGTTCATTTTCAAAAGTAAAGGCAAACATCCGACTTTTTTTGTAGCCCGATTGGGCCACCGAATTTTCAGCAATGAAATTTTGGTGGCGCAGGTCGTTAAAAGTCGTGAATAGCGAGATGATCGTAACCGATGTCGATATGTTCTAATAATTATTGATACTTGAGTGATGAACGCATGTGCACAACTTCCGCAGGTGTACTTCTTTAGAAAGTAGCGAACAATCAAGGCAGTGGACATCAGAGTGTGATTAAATCGAAAAGAAGCCCCTGAAATCGGAATTTGATGAAAATGGGCAAAGTCGGAACTCCATGAAATGTATTTTGATTGAGCGGTCAAAATAAAGCTTAACGGGAATGTGCCCTTGAATACCCTCGTCCACCCTCGTCCACACTCGTCCAACCCGCGTCAATCGAGACGCAAATTCCCGAGGATGGATTATCCGTGCGGGCGGATGGACTCGTCCACTGAACGCGTATACCCGCGGGTACCCGCGGGGATACGCGTCAGTGGCCTCGTCCAGATCTCGGAAAAGCGTGACGTTTCCCGCGGTCGGCACTGTAAGTGCTGATTACTCATTAAAGGAAGAGTAGGCATACAAGACTGCTTCATTTCTATCTCACAAAGATTTGCCAGAATTATATAATCAAAATATATTCTATAGGGCCTACACACTGCATGTAGGCCTACATTTATTTCTACATTCCATTCTTAATTAAAAAGTGAGAAATAAACGGGTTTAGATGTGAAAGATAGGTGAAAGAAATGTGTTTCATACACAGGCTGCATTAAAAGACCAACTTGTCAATCAAGCGTTCAATGTCCATCGCCCCCATAGAGTGAACACCACAGGATGTACAAACAGAGGGTTTGGAGCAATACACGACGGCCTGTCTGGTTTTCAAATAGCAATACCGAGCATTTCATTCCGCTTCACCTGGTTGCCATGGCGCCCCATAAACAATAAAACAAAAATTATATGACGTTTGCAGGTCCACTACCATGTGTTTGTTTTCCATTGAACGGGAGACTGGCAGCCATACCAGGAATCTCTCAGGCCGCCATCAACTCGCGGCGATGATGAAGCTGTATAGTTTATGAATCGCATCCATCAGTGCCTAATTGGGCATCGGTGTACGAGGCCGGCAGGGCAGTGCTGAAATACTTCCACTCTGATTCCACACGATCTCACCCCCAGAGGAACTCGCAAATAAATAAACTGCCCTTCCTAGATTTTTATTTCTATATCTGCCCATGACACTTTCCAAGGCTATTACAGGTCTGTATGATTGGTGGTTCCCACTATGGAGTTGTATCAGCCCTGGCATTCAGAGTTCCAAATGTGTTTGTTAACACTTGTTTGCAAAAAAAAAGAAGAAGAAAAATTGAGATGGAATAAAGGAAAGTGCAAACTACGAGTTCATCATGTCAAATTTTATTGTCAAATCCGAGGGAAGCCACCACAGGCAGTCTGAGGAGTGAAATGGCATTTTAACCCTTTTTGTCCCAGGAAATTTGGACAGAATGTACAACACTATGGTTCTTATCTGTGCCAATCTGCATTAAAAGCACACAAAGAGTTAGGCATCGCAGGATGACAATTTCACACCTGCATCAGAATTGCACACAAGTCTCAGAACTATTAATAGTAAAGTTTAAAAACTGTTGGTTGATAAAGGTAAGCAGGCTTAGGACAGTTTAGAATTAGACTGAAGGAGTTAATGAGAATCAAACTCTATTGCCTATGGAGTTATATCCACTGAGACTTCACCTGGAGAGTAAAGGAGTAAAGGCTTAGTACCCCATTTGATCTCAGTTGCTATCAAATATCAATTTGATATCAATTGAAAAGGGACCTTGTCACTTAATGACACTCTGATTTGTAGAAGGCCAAAAGAATGAATATCATAAGAAGACCCACAGTAGAAAGATGTAATCAGGATGTCTTTTACTTCTGTGTCTTATTTAAGTAACATTTCTTTGACATTTTTATCTTTGTTTTAATCGGTTTCCCTCAATCATAGTATGGTCTAGATAGATATCTGTATTCCCTAATTCCCCTTATCTGATTCATCTTGGAACCCACAAGTAAACAAGCTTGCTTTTACATAGGACCCATCATATTTCTCGTACTCCGAGCAAAGCCCAACATGAGTGTAAATAGACCTTTGTGTTTATATTCAGGCAGACTGCTGTTGTACATTCCAGAGAAGTTTCATCTAATTTATGCTTACTAATTTTGGTATTGTATAATTGTACTTTTTCCACGCTATATTTGTGAGAAATATGAAAATAAATTGAAATTGAAATTTTCTATGACATCGGTGCTTCTCTTCTAGAGCATTCTTGAATGACGATTCTTCAATCAAGATTCAAGAATCTCGCACATGGAAAGGAGACTTCATCAACAGTCAAACGACCTCCCCTCCCCCCCCCCCCCCCTTCCTGCACCTTGAATATAGCAGGACATGCCTGCGGTTGGACAACTTACACAACAACATTCTGAGAATTTGCTAATGAGGGGTCTAACTTGGGAGAACACAAAGGAATTTCTCCCACAAAAGCATGATAGAGAGCTCTCAGTCTGATTTCATATGTCCTTCCTTTTTTTTTTCACAGATATTCAACAATATGGTATCCAAAATGTTATCCTCCAATGTGTAGCATACTCACAAGCAGTATATCCTCTATGAAATAAATATCCAAGCACTTCACATAGCAACTATCAAACTCTAAACACATGCTAGAATAGAAATCTAAAGTATGGTATGAGAGCACAATCTCTTGGATAAAATCACCAAGTGTCTTGCATCTGTTGTTTCTCAAAGCACATGATTTATTGCTTGATACCACCAACCAGTAACATGATGCCAACAACAATAACATGAAAAGGGTAATCTTGGATATTGCCAGTAGTCTGCAATTATTATATTTTTTTTTCATTTCTTTTTTTTTTTTGATAATCTTTTTTTTAATATTACTGACCCAATTCGATCAAGGACTTAGACATAACATGCACTTGTCCTCATTAAACAGATGAAAAGCGAAACACCATTCTGCCGCAGAGAACCTTGTTATCTTGTTGAGGTATGCTTTTACAGCTTCTCTTTTAGGCTTCACCCCCTCCTCGTTATTCAATTTAGAAAAACTTGTGAGCAGAACCCAACACCTTGAAAAAAAGCTTGTCGCCTCTCTCACCTGCAGAGGGAGGTCGAAGGTCAACAAGGAATTCCCAGAGACTTTGAAAAGGAAACCTCAAAGCGCAAGCGAAGGTGACTCATTTTCCGCTGCCAGCCATGCGAGTCTAAAAGTGTGGCTCGGAACTGAGAGTGGATTTGAGACAGCGACATCACGTACATTACAAGTATCTCGCCAAACATGCCAAGATTTACAACATTGCTTTTTCTCGCTATTACTCACCAACCCCATACAACGTAAATCACCAAATCATGCTCTATATTCTGTAACCGACTCGTTCAACTGCAAAATCAAAATCACATGTATGCCGAGCAGGTGCACGCAAGAGCAAACGCTTACATTCATGACTAATCAAACTCTGACATAGAACTGTATTGCCCATTGAACGTTTTCTATGCCACTGCCATCTTTGTTCTCAGCTCCCCACTTGCAGCATCATCTACTGGGGTGGAACATTTTCTTTGCTAATTAGGGGGAAATTAGCCCTTAGTTACCCTAACGAGATTACCATGTGTTTACACTTGATGTCTCAATTGTCATATGTGTCAAAACACTATAGCACTTTAGCAGGTATTTGTTAATACTGAGAAATATCCACTTTGACAGTTGCAGGGATGGACATAAAAAAAAAAACAAGATCAAAACCTCCAAATGGTCCAAATGGGCATTTTTAGGCAAGAAAAAGCAACCTGATTTTAAACAAGAATGAGCCTATTCATTCTACATGCCCCATGGCAAGTTTTACTTGTCCCATATGAGTGGGTTTCTAGCACTCTGCAGGCATTTTACCAACAACTACAGGTATGTACGCCTATTACTTTCAGGTAGCATTCACATTTACAAGACTGATGGACTATCTACATGGATATGGCAAGCTTGGTAGGTCATTGGTTTATGTGAAAATTATGTGCAATTCCTATGCTATCACTTTCACTCTTCACTTACAGTAAACACAGCATTGCAGAGACAATGATGTGGTGACACATTTTATGCTTATCACTGACTTTCATCTCTTGTGTACACTGCTTTCATAGCTATGTAGACTAAACAATTGCCTTCTCTTAACACAGAATTCGATGACTTTTACCTCCTTTTTTTTTCAGTGCTAACGTGATATGCTCACACATCTCTAGTGTTTATGCAGGTGAGCAATTTTCAATTTAGCAAGGCAGAAACAGAGGATTGGACTGATCTAGAATCTCTCCATGAAAAATACATGAAGTTTGGCATCTATTGATAATTGTAGATTCTAAAAGATTTGGAGGGATTTATTGACATAGACACAGAATGTGACAATTTAACAAGCCAGCATTCCCACTCATCCCCTTGCTCTAGAAATTTCACCTCATACCTTGTATAGATTCTCCAAGATCCACCCCCTCCGTAACCCCATTCCCCGCCGGCTATGGCGACCAACTGATGAATATATAACATGATGGCCTGAGGCTCCATCTCAGGTCTGAATGTGGACCGGCTAGTTGCCGTGGCAACCGCATCGTTAAGACTAGTGGAGAGATTCGTCATGCAGGTGACTCACAATGTATCAGCAAATGAATGAGCGGCCGAACACACAAATTCTTGTCAGATGGCACTCTGATTTGGACCTTGTGTGTCGCACGTTACATCAACATGTAATTTGTGTCGTTTAACTGCGAAGGCTGTTGGAAGTCAAATACTGATTTATTTTCCTCCTCTTTCTCCTCCTCCTCCTCTTCCTTTCCCTCTTCTCCTTCCTCACTTAACTTCCTCATCTAATGGTGGGCAGACTCTATGAATTATCTTTTCAGTTGCCTTCATAAACCTATACAAGAATTTGTGCAGAGCTACTAAAATATAAACAGAGTTTTTAGGGGTGGAAGGTCAAACAAAACTAGGTAAACTGGATTTACTCAACTACGTTGAGTTAACTGGGCCATGTTATAGTCTAATTAGGAGGATTTATGACCCAATATTTACAATTCTTCCTCCATCTAGGAAACTTTAATGGACAATAAACTTCATACCAGGTGGGATGACATAGCTGGCCTCCTTTCAACCTGTTAGCACCTATATCCTCATCTTAGTTTATAAGCTTTTGCATGCCCTTTAAAAACCAAATCAAATAATTTGTAGTGTCCTATATGCCGACAGTTTGTAGTTTTATGTCTTTTACTCACTGGCACTATGTTTATGCTTTATTCATATAATATAATTGCTTTACATTTTACTGATCTCAATATTTTAACCTTCTTTTCTTGAACATCAATTATAATACTATCATTGGGTTTGCTGTAATTGAAATATTCTATAATTCATATCATTCCCTCCTTCTTTGTATGACCACCGAAATAGGAGCTTAACTTTACATTGCTTACATAATTGCAGGAGTGATTTTCCAGAACCATACAAAGAGGGCATATTAAAGTTTGCGATGTACCAAGTCAAATAACGTACAAGAGGCTGTCCTTGAAGCCTAGCTGTTTCCCTGTCAAAGTTGCACTGCTGCCAATTGATTATTTTAGGGCCATGTTTTAGAGGGTCTCTGTTAGTTTGTCCAAGCAGATTTTGAGGGGGATTGGTATGCCGTAAATTCAAATGGGACTGGCAAATCTTGAGGCTAATCTGGGGCTATGCTAACACTCAAATATTTATACATGCACCTTGAGTCAACCTTTCCCCTTTGGTTCCCTTAGAATCTATCTCCTTATTGAAAAGGAAATGGCCCACATCTACAAGGTCAGTACGCACACACACACACAGTACTCACTGTACGTGGCCATGCTGACACAGTGGTCCAGTGGTTGGAAAAAAAAATCTTTGGTTGACATTTTGAAATCATAGATAACCATTTTTTTTCTGGGTGACTGATTCATATGCAGCGCTTTATGTTGTTTATTGACACAGCTTTATCGAGAGATCTCACAGACGACAGAAAAATATGAAATTCTGCATGAAGCTAAGAAAAGGATATTTCAAAGAAGAAGATAAGTATGTAAAATGCAGTACTTTTTCAGCACCCTCTTGTTATTATCAAAATACACAGAGTGTAGCACAAAGGACATACTCTGGCATGTGTTACACTACTTTAAAACTGAATGTAGAAAATGTGCAGAATCCAAGGATTTAAAAATTCAACTCTATAATAATCTCCATACACATTGCTGTAAGTGCTGTGACATGTGAGTTTTCTGGGAACAGCCTACAAAGTAGTCCCTATTCACTGTATTGCATTGTATCATTTTATATGATATGATATGATATGATATGATATTATATCATATCATATTATATTGTATTATATTATGTTATATTATACTACATTATATTATATTATATTATATTATATTATATTATATTATATTATATTATATTATATTATATTATATTATATTATATTATATTATATTATATCATATTATATTCTATTCTATTCTATTATATTATATCATACTATATTATATCATATTATTTTATATTAGGCCTATATTATCTTTATCATATCGTATCGTAAATGGAATACATTCCTTCAGATTATAATACAGTTCAGGCATTATGATAATAAATTTGACTGATTTCATATCCTTATTGTTCCACTTTTCTATTACACAATACCTAAAGACATAGGTCATATGTTTTAAATAGCTGCCACACCATTCATGTGTTCTTACATTGTTATATTTCATTTTGTTTAGAGTTTGATTGAGAAAAAATGTCTCACTCAAACAGCTATTTGGCAAATGATTTCAAAAATTTTATTGTTCGTCTGTAAACTTGATAACTGCCACCCAACCCCTAGAATATATTTGGTAATTATGGAGGAATAGGAAGGAGAATGCTACCAATTAACAGTTATTGACTGGTTAGATAATTTCACAAATTACCCTGAAAATCACTATTTGCTTGTTGTGAAGGACAGGGGGGAAATGAGGAAATACCAATCAAGTAACTTGATGACACTTTGGTGACTGATCTAAACGGGAAATTTATCCTGAAAAATCTTTGTTTTTAATACTGATCAAGGGTGAAATGGGAGGAGTAGGGTCATCATTTTTCCATAACAAAAGTTTATTCACCTACCGATGAGATGAACAAGGAAAAAAAAAAGTTAATTATGAAAAAGCAGACATATCCATTTGTATCAATTTGAGATATTTGATATAAAAACTACTAAAAGCACAGAAAATAATCAAAATATTGATATGGGATAATTCTAACATCTTCAAAAATATTTCTTGTCATACAAGTACATATCGTTTAAAATATTTCACTTTTCTCTGTCTGATGATGACCTCACTTGAAAAAGATTGACTTTGGTGTTTATTTACTTTTGCATTCAAACTCTTCATTTGCAAACACTGCTGGAAGAAAAAAAATCCTCAGAATTTTTCATTAAATTTTTCAAAAGGTGAATGTATATGAAAGTGTCTGTTGGAGGAGACTAATGTATTTGTCTCCTTCGCAGACTTATTAATTTATCAGTAAAGAGACACACTTCATACATAAAAGGTAAACTGAAATGAGATGAGGGGAGTTGTGAATAAGAGCTACAATTACTTGATTAAATCTGTTTCATGTGATTTGATTAGTACAGAGCTACAGTTGAAGAGAGGAAGGTTATGCATTTTCAGTATACAACAAATAGTATACAAAAGGGCAATTCACACTGACATATAAAAGTTGTTTCATAGAGAATCAGAAATATCATGACATTCAAGGAAAGCAGTCATTTCTCACGAGACTTCAACACGATGTCTTATTTCCTCCCTGTCGCTACGCACAAAATTTGCAACTTGTTATCAATTAAACTATCGTTAGGCCTATATCATTCCAATGGCTATATATGCAGTCACACATGTGCATCACAATCATTAAAAAATCAGAATATTTCCCAATGCGAACAAGCCTAGTATTGTATTTGCTGCACATCCCCCCCCCCCTTTCACTAGATGGTAGGCCTAGATCCCACAATGCCCTGGGCAACAGAATGAAGCTTTTCCAAATGAATGAACAAAGTTACAGTCACAAGTGGCTGATCTCATTTTCTAGAACGGACTACCGAACTGCAAATTTAACGACACATGATGCAGTCAATAAAACTGAGAAGCACAAGAATGGAAACATTCTCTGTCCTACCCCCTTTCCTCCCCCCCCCCCCCAAAAAAAAGCTGAAAACCCCAGAAGATAGGCCTATGGATAGTCTAGACGACATACATGATCACAGAATGATGCTACAGTTTTTCTGAATCTGATGCTACACTTTTTCTGAATCTTGCCTCTCGGGAACACAAACACTTCCATTCGAACTTCCAGACTTGAGTCAAGGCTAATAACAAGTCTCAGAGCCTTTAAAAACAAGTCCTGTCGTTGCTGAAAAATCAGGGATTTTACATTTGTGCGAAGATTCAAACGACCGTTTGTGATTACATTTCTGAAACACATTTAAAAATAGAAAAGAATCACCAAATGCTGATTGTGAACTTCAAACGATATTCTACACACACATCAGATGTGTTTCGATTGAATGTGCCACTTTCGATATTCTTGCATGAGATAATGGCTATCTAAGATGTGGTATCGTGCATACATGTATGCAAGTATCAAGGAGAAAGTAACTGTAAGGTCAAGCTACACTGTAAGCTTTACTTCCTCAATACTGTTGCGGATGGTCAAACTGCTCAAACTGCAAATTGAGAAACGCAAACACAAAACACACACAAAAAAAGATGCCCCAATCTGCTAATGGCCAAGGGCAATTTGAGAAACGTTTTTGGGCAAAAGCAATGCGATCCAAATTTGCCTTCAAAACTAATGACGGGAAATTGTGCGATTAGCATAATAAAATGTGTTTCTAACTGGGTTTATGAACAAGATTTTTTGTCACTGTGACAAGGCTGTGTGCTATAGAAATTGGCTATTGACAGTATTATGTGTAGTTCAGCATGCAAGTGCCTATAAGATGCCTTATTTCCAGTTCCTCAATTACCCTGTGATTTGAAGCCTGCCTCTTGTGAGCGCAGGCACCGGTTCTACTGAAACATGACTCCATTTTTCAAAATCAGATGACATCTAGAGCAGGCTGCACTCATATTTTAAAGATCTCCCAGTGCACAGCTAAGGGTGTGCGTGGAGGGTACAAACAAAAGGACTTCCTGTAGAAATTCAATCAGCAGATTTAAAAATCAATCAAGTGTTCGCATTCCATTCAAAAGGCGTCACAGCCAATTGTTCTTGGTCTACAAAATAATCACATCTCTTGCGTATTAATTAATGATCCGGTAGTATGGGGAGACCATGCAATGGGAAGCTTGCCAGACTCTGATATATTCTAAAATCCCCATAATTAATTGTGTACAGCTCTATATTACGCAGCACACAAACAGCCTAAGAAACTCACATAGAGTTGAACATTACCAATGAGGGTATGCTTTGGTGAACATAGGCCCCATTCACAGGCAATTTCATTTTACTTGTATGTAGGCACACGCTAGATATCATTTTTAATGTACTCAGGTGGGTCGTGAATGAAGACCAATTCAATTGCCCAAACCTTGTTTTCCCTTACTCTATGGGGTCTTTAACTCATTCGCTCTGAGACGAGGTAATTGACCTTAAATTTTTCATATTCACCACACCCGGTTCCCATACGCAATGGGTTAACCACTGAAGGCCTTGAGGTCATCCACATTACAATTATCATCATTATTCTAAAGCCCTTCTATTATTCAAAGTCAATATCAATATGAACAGAAAAATCACATTTTGTGGTAGTAACCATATCCTGTGGTTTTGTGCCATTGAGGAGGATAGCTTTCAAGTTTTCCATGAAACTGAGCTTTGTTTGAACAATTAGAATGCTTGTTAAAAAAAAAATGAGTACTTAAATAACAAAGTGATACATTATACTCTCTCACCAATCCTGCACACAACAAAATTGCATTTCCTGGCAGATCCTTTCATATCTTCATACTCCAATTTCACTAACTTAAGTGCATTTAAACAAGCCAAAACAATGAAGGTAAACAAAAAATCGTGAATACTTTATGAACTGAATGCTAGACAATTGTCAACTGGCCAAATATATTGTGAAAATTGTTAATCTTTAATTATTTCTCTCTTAACCAAATAACCAAGGAAGATTTTGCAACAGCACTAATCAAATATCTCCATAAAGATAGATTCCAGATTGAATTTTTTCTTAAGAAAAAATACAAATGGGGAGACAGCAGTACATACAAATTGTCTGTAAATTATTCACAGTGCACGCTTTTCATTGTGTATGTGACTTCGATAGCGGTCTTCTACATCTTTGTTTTCATAAAGTGCCCTAAATCCATGCCACATTTACCTTTATTCTCCAGCAAAGCTTACCTACAGCTCTGATCTGCAGCACGAGTAGATGGCTAATCAGGCAACTGACTCGACCGAATAAATTATTGACTGGCCGTGGAAGGGCATTTTATTAAAAAACCGCCTCATATCTAGCCTGCAGGTTCCCCCCTCCCTCCCCCTTCCCTTTGCTAAAAGTCAACAGACAAATTTATTAATAACCTGCCGTACTTTATTGCCACTTTCACGTCCTTTAACGCTGTCTTTTAAGCCCACGGTAATGAATGCCTCGCTCTTCTTAAGCAGAAATTATTTGCTGGTCATTACTTGGGACTTGGAGGGCACTGAAATTGCACGAAAGGTACAAGAGCGCCTGCATAAAGTGAAAGTTTTATGTCACTGCTGGAAAATGTCTCCTTTATACTGAATTAACTCAGAGACTCCAACCCAAAGCACCTTCTGATCTGGAGATTCTCCCCTAGCAACCCCTAGCAAACGGGAGACTCCAAGTTGATGGGTGCGAAGCGCAAAGTTCCTAGGGTTCCAGATGCTCTCTGGTGCTATTTAAGGCTTATTTTCTTCAAAATACGATAGAAATAAGTAAGAAATCCTTTCCAACGGGAGACAAAGAGCCAGGGCGGGAGAAATGAAATCTCAAGCGGGAGAACGGGAGATTTTGCAAAAATGGGTTTTCGGCGGGAGATCTCCCGTCGAAAACGGAAGAGTTGGAGTCTCTGTTAACTACTGCATTTATATTGATAATTTGGGGAAAATGGCAGAAAAATCTTTGTAATGCCCTGCAGACATTCCCCTGACAAGGTCACCTAAAGTAAAGAGGACTTATAATTCAAATTTAATAATGCAGCTACAGTCACTGCAGCTACATTCAAGGTAGCATTAATCTTTTTTTTGGGGGGGGGGGGGGGGGGGGTGGGGGGGGGAGGATATTCTTCATTTCAATCATTATGATGCATCACACGTTACCCCGGGGTACTAGTACCCCGGGTACCACGTTGTGTAGCGCCACCTCACATCCACTCGAGGACAGCCGCAGAGAAATGCATGCACTGTGTGTGCGTGTACATCGTCATTCCCATGCTACTGCATGTTATACATGCTTGTACTATCCAGGCATGGCACGCTGTGCTTGCAATAGCATGTGCTTCAGTACAGTGCAGTGGCTAGCGCGCGCTAGCTCCAGCACTAAAATAATTTCCACGTTTTGGCAACCCAGGGTACAACCTTTAAAAAAAAAAAAAAAAATTCAACAAAATGGCTGATTTTTATTTGGTACCCCGGGATACCATTTATGTCATATATTATCTTTACCCTAATGGAGAAGGTCTGAACTTTAACATGCACTGAGAGTGTATCTATTGGCAATAAACAAATGAAGCTCAGGGAGCATACTATTATACGAGGGCTGCAGAATGAGAAGAAGGGGACGGGATGAAGAGATAGGGGGGGGGGGGGTTGAGTGAGAGAGAAGAGATGGGGAGAGAAGAGGTACTCTACTTTTGCGGTTGTGGGACGGAGAAGATCGTTGTAGAGTACACATACGCCTGATGGAACTGCATCAGCGCAATATTAATCAGCAAGGGGCTTTATGAGTAATTTATGACATGTATTCACGTCTAAGCATGTCTGGCCCCCAGAGCAAGCAAATAGAAGTGGCCTCCCCCCACTTAATGTGCATGGATTATGTGCAGCATGGGGCAGTAAGGAGGTGCATTAGATAATCCTACCCCATCCCTCCATCACCTCCCCCCCCCCCCCCCTCGCTGGAGGGGCATAGTTGAGTGGGAACTACATGTATCTGCATGAATATTTCGATATGAGGAAAGACTGAAAAAGCACTAATCTGACAAATGAAAAAAACAAGTAGTAAGGACTATGACTTCCTAGAAGCCACATCATTGCTCTACTCTGATGTTGTGGAAAATATGACTAGCACATTTGAAAACAAGGAACTGATTCTCCCCATACATAATCACATACATACATCAGAAAAAAAAAATTTGCTTAAAAGTTACAGTTCTGATTAATGAAGTAATACGCAGGTTAGAAGTTAAATAGTTAATGATGTATTCACAGAGTTTGCAGCTTTGATCATCTCTGCATCTTGATGATATTTCTATCTTTATTTCTTTTTTTAGTTAAAAAATTATAACATGGTGACCGCCAATATGACAATAATATTCTTTGTCTGCAATAACGCATGAGTTTAAGACAAGGGTACAAAATGCTACCCCATCCCAAATGGGTAAATGTGTGTGGCAGGAAGAGTTCAGGCTTGGTTATCAACCTGTCACCTTCCGTGAGTCAAGTCTCCCCCGGCGACGACACACATTGTAATCCCCAGAATCCACAAGCAATCCTCATGACTTCCACCTCACTCTGTAGCTGCATTCATACAGACAGAATAGCGGGATAACAATCGCGATCCAAATATCGAGATATTTTGCATCCGTTCACATGGATAGAATATCCTGTCAATTGCAGATCGCAATAATTTGTCAACCAAACTGCATCCACTGAAATCTCACAGAATGGTGATCCCTGCCCTCATGTTCATGCGCTGACCTGATGTATGTTTTGAATGACAGAAAAAAAACCTCCAGATTTTTTACTCCGGCATTCGCATGCTCGCCACAGTGAGAATCACCACGCTATTTCTCAAATTATTGTGATAGTTCTGAAAGAATGACAAGATTTCTTGGGGTTTGGATGCAATGTTTAGCACGCTATTGAGTGGGACTTTATGTCCATGCAAGATTTGGATCGCAATGCAAATCTCAAGATTTGTATCCTGCTTATTCGCACAAGTATGATTTCTACTCTATAGCACCATGTCTTTTTTCCTTCCCTTCCCACCTCTAGGAAGGTTGGCCTATGCATCCTCCATTCAGCCCAGATGCTTGCATCCTTCTCAACCTTTTCTGAGATGTCACTTCGAGTCTTGGGACTAGTCTTGATCCAATTCACTCTACCTTTAATCTACTGCCTCCGATTCCACAATTACCAGAGTGAGAAGAAACTAGAGTAGCCATTAATTCAGCATCAAATACAAACTGGTAATTCTACCCTAGCATTTGAGAGGAGAGTAAAACATATTCTAAAGGCTCATATCATCAAGCATATTAAATGCCGGCCCCACAATGCTGCTATATTTCCGGTCATGATTGACAATATCAACTTCAATCTATTTTAGGGAGAGTTAGTATCATTATGCCATATAAGAAAAGCAAAGGGAATCTTACAGGAATCATATAGGTCTTTACATTTTACATTGATGACTAGCAAATTTTCAGCATACAATACATAGATATTGATATCAATTTCCTTTAATGAGCACACCTAGCAATTCTATCATTCATCTTCTCTCCCTTCATGATACCGGAACACGATCCCATGTGCCAGCGGGCCTCGAAGCCTCCACCACCTCCTCTCTTTTTTTTATTGATCATGTTACAATCAGCAGCCACTGAAGCTCCAGACGGAAGTTGGGCTTTCCTTCCTGTGTCCCCCTCGAGATCCCCAGGGGTACGGCATTGGCCTGGTTCATTCTCAATCCCAAGGGTCTGCCCTTCTCCCCCCCCCCCCCATCCCACCATAAAAAGACAAACAGCAATCAAAACAAAAACAAGTCCCCAGGGGTAGGTCTTTAGCCTGAATTGTTTCCAAACCCCCAGGGTCCCTCTGAAATCACCAGGGGTTTTGGTTTTAGCTTGGTTTAATTTTTTTTTCTTTTTACCTTGGGATCCCTTCCAATCATCCCTCCCTTTAAAAAGAAAAACAAGAAAAGAAACTACAAAAAAACAATCCCAAGGGATAGGGCCTTGGCCTCATTTATTCTCAACCTCACACCATCCCACTCCCCCCCCCCCCCCCCCTCCCTAGAAGTCCAATGGCAGTAATATCCTTACTGTCTAGGCACATGGCTCTAGGAAAGTACAGACATGAACAGTAGCATGTCCCAATTACAGTCATTGCTAACCAAAGTTTCTAGAATGACTTTATCCACCTTGATAATTTCAATTAAACGATACAGATTTATATCACACTTACTCCCAACAATCCTTTCATTCAGTTATAACACAACTTATACATCATCCATTTATGATTAGCTTCATAACTTGCTCCCACTATCAAAGAACACTTCTTCCCTTCATGTTGAAAGAAATAAAGATTCTAGAGGATCAGATTCATGGCAAAAATTAGTTTTACAGCAGCCATAAACCTGTCGAAGATGAGATGGACTTAGTACATATTTCAGTATGCAGAGGGTTAACAAAATGGGTCAATGACAGCAGACTATTATTCTGTCTATTTAGCACAGGGAAAACCCTGGGTAGAGAGCCAAGAGTCAGGATTGCAAACGTGACTTTAACATGTTTGTTGCCATTCTATATCAAAACAAAACGAAATACTAAACAATAAAAAGAAAAATAAAGCGAAGAGAAATTAAAGCCAGAGTACAATCATAGCAATGACATAACATGTTGCATCAAATCATCCATTTATTTCTTTTTTATTTTTGTGTTTTATTGAGGAATTTCACTCAACTGGGTTGAATACATGTATATACACAGATGCATTTTTGTTATGCATTTTTCACAGTTCACCAACATGCAATATTTAAAGGGAACTTACACATGTATGCTAGTCTAGTCACTGTTTTTTACATGATTCAGATCATTTTATTGAGAGAAGCAAAATTTCCAATACTCAATTTGTTAGCATGTTATTGCTATGACTCAAACTTTAGAACCACACAAAGAGAAGAAAGATCAGGGGACAAGTAAGTATAAAATCCAGTTTAATATGCTTTAGTACTAAAAAAGGCTTTGTTCAGTCTAAAATTATGACAACTTTTTAAAGAAACATGATTGATCTTTCATTTATGATTGATCTTATTTGGGCTCACATTTACCTGCAGCTTATATTCTCTTCCTGAAAAATTATCATTTTATTTATCATGACTGACAAATTCTTTAGATCTCCCATTCAAGTTGGATGTACATTGTATATTTGGGGTATTTTCCTAAGGTTGCTATTATTTTGATTTTTGCTGCATGCTTCCCTTTGAAAATATCCAGTCTCATGTCACACAAGAAATTTAATGAAGCATCCTAGATATGGAAACTAGAAAGCTCTTCATGATTTCCTTTTCCAAGACCTTTCAAAATTGTTCTTTTTTTTATATCTCAGCAAAAGTGAGGACAAAATTGAAGCCAAAAATGCAAACATTGCTGTTCTCTGAATGCCAAATAGGCCTATATATTTCATTTATGGCAAATCACTTTGCAAAGAGGCAAATTATATTGGAAGCAACAGATATGGGTAAAAATAGATGCAAGAGGATAGAAAACAGAGAATGAATGCAAGTCAGAGAATGTGATAAAAATACATACAGATGTTTTGATATGTAATAGGAAATGAAAGGAAGATATAAAATATATGGCTTTAATATGGAAGAGAGAGATATATTTATAGATTCAAACAGCATGTAAGATTGAGACATAAATGGGCCGAACACAGATGAATCATAAAAGCGGAGGAGGAGACAGGGGGGAAAAAGAGAGAGAGAAAAGCTCTGGAGTGATATGACAAGTTCAATTTTCCATCTTTCCGACGGTTAATGGTCACTCTTCGCATGAGTGGGCTTCCGGGCTGACTGTCGGATGCTAACGAGTGGATGCGGATAAGAATGCAATTAAGCCGGAGCGATCACAATGATTTAAATCGACAAGCTTGGCTGCCCACTGATCTCTCTGTGCAGTGGAGCCATTACACCTACACTCTCTGGATTAAAGGGAGAATATCAAGCCCCCAATTTCTCAGCCCTGCATGACTTTATCGAGTCCGCATGAAATTCATTTCTAGGTTCTCAATGAATTCAGTGCACGTTCCAAGACTTCTGTTAAACATCATGGTCATAATCTATGTCACACAACACTGGCATCTATATGGGAAGTACCTGCCTGAGCAAAATGAAGGCAAATTCTGTGGACCAAGACAACTTGTGTACTTATGGTATCTGATCAACCTAACTCTCCATTTACCACAGTCAATTACACATCCTATAGCATCATATACGTATATCATATAAACTTACTAAAATTTGTAGCAATTTGACTATAAAATTATCTGGAAAAATACATTTCATTTTTGTCTCACATGCTGTTTGTTTCAAAGTGTAGATTTTTTTTTTTGGTGAGAAATCTCATGCGGCATTCTACTGGACCTGACTTTCACGACATAATTTACTCATCGTGCTGATTTTGAGAATAGTGGGAAAAGGAATAAAAACCACACTTTTGGCACATAATCAGAAATAGCAGAAAATTACACCCAGAACATCAACAACAACAACAACAACAACAACAACAACAACAACAACAACAGACAAATAGTCCTATGCAATCAAGGAAAGGATTGTAAAAGGCCATTAACATGCCAGATAGATGGTGCCGGGTTCAAATTATTCATGAGACTGACCGGGCACGTAGAATTAGATACTGGCTATTACTGCTATGAGTATGAGGAAAGGGGGAAAAAAAGGTTTCCTTCATCATTAATTATGCATTAATGACTCATCCCGTAAGCCAATTCACCTAAACTGAAAAGTACACAAGACGATCAAGCGAGTCCCAGCTCACTCTTCGTGCTATATAATACTCTGCCTGAAACCCCCTAGCAGGAAGTAGAACCTCCACTGCATAGCTCTCTTGACTCACCACCAGCATTTACAATTCGCCACTTCAGACTTCATACATATTCTGTGCCTGATCTTCATATTCTCCGCGCTTATCTCACATGCTCGAGGCAGCGTGCATTATACACTTTTTTCTTTATTCATTTCCTCTTTTTTTTATAGACAGGATTGAGTATACTCCTGAATGGAAAGCTGGCTTGCATTTCAATTTCTCCCTAGCTACCACAACCTAAATTGCATATTTTTGCAATACCCATCTAGGAAGGAACCAAGCTTGTACGAGTGGTGAAATTACTATGTAACACTAGAAGCTCTTATTTGGTATTCAAACAAGATTTTCCTTCCTTTTTCTCTTGTTTTTCTGACAAGGAAACGGTCTGTGGATGGCATTAGCATATGAAATATTATCACAAAAGCCAAACTCAGTGCACTTTGTTGATAATGAAGCAGGAAAGTGAACTTTATCCTTAGTAATCAGTAGCCATCGCCAATACACACAATGCTTGTGTTTGGAGTCTACGCTACGTGCATTAAAGGGAGTAGGAACTGTCAAATTCCAGACCTGGCCAAAAGAGCACAGCCGTATCTCTGCACTCGTCAAAACCCGACCAAACCAGAAGGAGTCAGAATTAAGCCGCTCTACTCTACACACAAAACATTTGACTGCACAGATCAAAAAATCAATAACCGCCAATTTTAAAGCAGAGCTGTCTGACCAAATCGAAGCCAATTAGCTCTTCACGGCTCGAGAGTGGACGGTCCTAAAAAAAAAATCTCGTGCAGACTGGGGGCGCCTGATTCGTTAATCCCCATGATTAATCTCCATATTTGATTTGTGGGTTCTGCTGTGAGGAGACTTGCCGGAAGGCATGGATTCTACAGAACAGTCCACAGTCAACAAACCTCTGGGGCATCCATGCAATCAAGCTATAAAAATTGTACTGCCATTGACAATTTTGTATGAAAGATGCCCACGACTTGCACTTGTTCTATCTGTCAATACAAAAGCAGTCGGTCCATAGTTTCAGGATGTGTTATCTTGGGTGTATGTGTGCACTTGTATGTGTAGTCTTCTCAACTTCTATGCATTCAAATGTTGTGGCTGGATGACTGCATGATTTAAACATAAACATATCAAATCACAATTCCACAGAAAAGTGAAGTATCTTATTATTTAAAGCTCTATGAATTTTATAGTGAGCACTAAAAGGTCTTTCTTAATTTATCAAGACAAGACATTGACAAAGAAAGGGTGTAATACTGCATTGGGTTCTATTGACCTTCTTCACTCTTCCATAATACCCACTACTTACGGAAGAATACTAGGACACAATTATACAGCATCAGGCTTAAATAACATACAATAAAGCTTGCAATTGAAGCAATCAGACACTGAGATAAAATCTCAATGGGCAAGATACATTGTACTTAGGATTTTTTCACATTACAGACATTCAAACACTGCTGTTCTCAAAAGATATCAACATTATATAAAAAGTCATTTTGAGTATTTCACCAACATGTCACATGTCAACAAAAAATCATGATGTAACACAAATAAGTTTGAATACAATACACAAACCTTGCAGATGACACAAATGCATCATAGATATTAAAGAACTGATCAAGGTGTTCAACATAATCAAGGGCAGTCCCCAAATCAAATTCATCATACGTGTACAGTGTGTTTGGTGAAACTCTTTGATGGAAATTAATAAGAAAAAGAGTATCGTTTTGTGACATACCTGTGTGTGTTCTTTGATGTGCTTTGAGGTGCGAACTTTTTGTGTAAACTTTCCGACAACCGCTAAATTGACACCTGTGAGTCCTTCGCTTGGGGTCTGGCGATTCTGACCGCTTACTGCTACCACGTGATGATGTGGGGTTTAAACTCCTCATTCTGACCGTCGCTCTGTCCGTTACTAGACTCCCTACGCTGACCGCTACGAGTCCCATAGGCATACTGACTAGTCGGCTACGGCCGAGTTCAGGGGAGGAGGGAGGTGTGAGTGTTGCTTCTGAAATCATCCGTGCTGCTTTGAATTCCGATTTGAATGGATCACAGTTGATGGTGGTCATCGACGGCGATGGCGAAAGCTCACCAGAACTGTCCCACGACACTCCACTTGAGCTCGAGCTCAGGCTTATCGTGTCAAACCGGCTGTCGCTGCACTCGCTGTCGGAGAAGCCCAGGATGTCGCAGTCCTTCTCGACGACACGGTCCTGGCAAGGTAAAATGAATTTATTCCATGGGTTTTCCGGCTCCTTCATTCGCTTATCCCGTATCGGACGAGGCTCAGACTTCAGCAACCTTTCCATTTCGAGGCAGTGCTGTAGAATGACAACAAATAAAACAGATGCTTTATATTAAACTCAACTCCCTGTAGAACAATGTCATTTCAATGTCAGTTTCACAGAATACAGACACATACAGCTACAATATCTCGTCAGCTGAAATCAACCTTCCCTTCATTATTTTTTTTTCTTGATTTGAATGAAATATTAAAATCAAAGATTTGAGGTACACACAAACAGCTTTTTCTGTCTATCTGCCTGTATGTCTGTCAGTCTCTCTTTCTCTCTGCTTTTTTTCTCTCTTATAGATCTACTTTGGAATCCAGTGACTGTAGTATATCACAAATGTGTTTATGTGCACAGCTTGTGGTATACTATTGCACTGCAAGCCATTTGCTTCCAACTGCTCAAGAGAACAAACATTGATTAAAACAAAGATTGATTGACGGCCCGACTGTAGTAGTAGGTGTACATTTCCCCTTGGATCCTTTTTTTTTTTTGGGGGGGGGGGAGGGCGGGGACATTCATAATCCATCTGCTGGGATTCACAGAGTACATAGTATGTTGCCCTGACAACCAAAGGTGCTGGCCCTCGTAGAGGAGGATGTTGTGGCAGTTATCCCCCCTCCAACTTCCCACACATATTTCTCTCCATATAGATAGCCCACGGTACAAGCCGAGAGTAAATCACCCACAGTCCACCCACTGCTGACTATGGCATTTCAGGCATGCCAAATACAGCTGAAGGCATCTTTTCTAATCACATAAAAGCCATCCACAACACCACACATCATGGAATACATGTGAGTATCAATTATACATGAGACAAGGCTGCATGAGTGTGTTGTTTGAGAACTGATGTGTCTGGCAGAAAAAAATAGAAATCTCACAATTTAGTGATTACTACGAGCGGTTACACACGGTCAAAAATTCGTCATTTGAATGATGATTCCAGTGAAAAATAATTCCAATGACGAATCTTTAGCACGTGTGGAAGCAAATTAGAATCACGAATGCTAATCACAATCACGAATTCAAATTCTAGTCCGGAGGTGAATTCCAGTGAAGTTTCACTCAAATTACGGTGCGAAATTTGCGTGTGTAATGCTTGACCTCCAAAACATCTTTTGAGGGGCGGAGCTTACGTGACCTTTCAAGCACTTCCGTAGATAATATGCGCGCCGCATGCATGCACTCTATCGTACGTTGTTTTGATTGACAAGTCACCAAGGATTACGTGACGCCTTCGCTCGAGAATTCGAATTCTAATCACAGTTTTCGAGCGAGCGTGTGTAAGGTCCGATAATTCTAAAGACGAATTGCAATCATCATTACAATGATGATTTAACTTACGAATGTTCTCTCGTGTGTAACCGACCTACATTGATTGAAAGATTAGAGTTTCTTCTCTAAATATCTGTTCTCTTTCTGTATTACTATTAAAACTGTATTTTTGTCTAATTTACGTTTTTTTCTAATGCATCAGTGCACTTAATTTGCATCAATCCTATTAAAGTGGAAGACTCTCTCTGTGAAGTATCACATCATCGTATAGGCCATTTTCTGAAAGTCAGCATACATAGGAACATTCAAATGTACTTGGATACTCGGAAGACGAACACTGTCTACAAACATTCACACAAACTGCATGTAAGAAGGCAACAATCTCGCAGTACCCAGAAAATCTGATCATGTGTAATACGTAGTATATGTGGTTACACGCTCTCACACACATATGCTGTTCCTTTTGTCTATTTCCATTCTGACTAGTTACCATGAAAGTGTAGGTTCCTCATAAACAGATTTCCTGCTTGGTTATGTAACAGCCACCCACTTCAGGAAGGTTAGTGTTACATCATCTCCAACAAGTGTTTTTCATTGAACAATTACAGGCCTTAAGAAAATAAAAGTTTTATTCTGTCTTTGCTTTTGATCATACAGTGCCAACGATAGTTGTGACAGTTAAAGATTTTCCACCCTACCTTTCTTGGAGCGGGCTCCAGTAGGCCTACACACAAAGCTTCTAACTCAACTATCGCACAAGTATCTGATCTTCAGGTCCATATAATTATAATAATGATAATATGGAAAATTTATGAGATGAAAGTGTTTCTGAATACTTTACAATTATCAAAAGAGAATAAACACATGAATGAATATAGAAATCGACAATGAGTACAAATTATCCAGTTACATAATCATATGTTCTGGTAAGATAAAGGACAACTGTAGTTTGGAAATCAATACGTTTGTTAAAATAATTACCATGTTTACACAATATTTTCAAGTGCTAATATCACTGACATCCTGAAGAGGTTGATATATTCCTAGGACTCTATCATTGCCAGTCTATATTAAAGATAAGGTACAGAGATTGTTTTTAACTCTGTCACTTCTCTCCAAAACTTATTTCTGTTTTAATGACAAAGGCTATCTTCTATCATAGCTCTTACATCCTGTAGCTGTGAGTCTAAACCCATTGGGGATGAGTCCCGAATATACTCCGGTAGGTGTCTATGGAAAATGCGTGTTGTAGCAAAATCAAACCGTCCTCAATGGGTTAAGAGTCATGACCATTCTTGCCCAACTGGTATCGACGCAGATTCCACTTTAACTGTAGAAGCAACTGTTTACACGTGGGAGGCCCGAGATCGTGTCAAAAGAGAGCCCAAAGCGCATTCTTCACCAGCTTTGGCCCTTCGATCAAAGGAAATAAATGCAGGATCTCACTTCAGAATTCAATAAGTTAAAAGGAAGTTCAACCTGGTTAATCACTTAATCAGTTGACCGGCCAATTTCCTTGAAAAATTCCTCTTCATGGACCAAAGCCTAATGGACTCTAATCACCGAATACTGGCACCTTAACTCGCACATATCGAACTTTAACTTCTCCTGATATGAATAGGTATAGTTTTTGTATTTGTAAAGCACGAATTCCAAGATCAGAGAGAGGTAAAAAGGACTTTGCTAGGAACTTATGAGAAAGGCAAGGTAAGACAGGAACAGAGGATTTTGATGACACAAGAGATATGTTATATGCCTTTCACGTTTGCTGTGGATTGAGCACTAAAAAGAATAGAATTTGAGTTTGGTTACTTGGAATTGTGCTGTTTTGATATGTTGGAATTTGCAACAAATTTGGAATGAACTTATAGTCCTAGTTGATCTGGTGAGTGCTTTTACAATAATCCAATGATGAGGTGATGAAGTACACTCAGGAATATTTTGTACCATTGACATAAACCATCTAAGACAAAGTGTAGACTACACAGATTAAAAGCGAATAGCAGGTGTTTCGCCAAACAGATTTCTCTGCCAACTTTGCCATTGTGGCCATGGATCTGCACAACATGAAATTGTAACAACAGGATATTGAAATAAAGCTTTCTTAGGGCATCACAAATTCCTTTGCTCCACTCATAGTAGATGGCATGGGATGCACACTGCTGGATAAATGTTTTGTTGTAGTTAAGTGGCTATGAGGTGGAGACGATACGATACTTGTGCACAGATTTCAGAACACGTCTTGTCCAATGATGACAGAGTGGTGCCTCCTGTGTAAACCAGATCTCCAGACTACTCACATTGCAACAGAAACATGCTGTTTGCTGTTATTTTATAAACCTCTCCCCTAATAAGCACCAAAATTCCTTCACACTGAATGCGTAACTCAGAAACGAGGGTAGTAAAGTATAGGAGGAGATTGGTAGTCCAGCAATCTGTCAAGAAATAAGGTAAAGAATTGTTTTAGAAGCCATGCTTCCTTTCTGAAGTGGCCCCACCATAAACCCTCTGTTATCACAGAACGCCGATCTTTATGACTGCTTCTGTTTAGAAACTGACGCTAATGAGCAAACGTCTATCAACAACAGGAAAACTAAGTTGAGTTTAGAAGAAACTATACTATACAGCATCACAACTCCCTGAAGGATTCCGAGTGTTTCACACAGAGATTAAAAAAAAAATGATGGGTATTGGGTAACAGTGCATATATTTTTTCTTTCCCTGTTTAAAGATCAAACCATATTGACACAACTCTGGCCACTAGTAATAGAGAATGAAGTACAGTATGCTTAGCACCCTAGAGACAAATTTACAGTTAAGAATATAAATGAAGGCAACAGATGATCATTAAATTTGACTTTGTATATCAAACATGATGTTACAGATATCGTAGAACTAAAAAGACCGACATCACTATACTATTTGACAGTGAGGTCCAAGAAACAGTTTGTCCTGAAACAACTTAAAATTGATGTCATTCTTCCTTCCAAAAAGGTTTTTGCAGCTTCCTCAACTACTATTATACTGATGTCAAACCAACATGGAAGATGTTGTTCAGCAGTCTCATCAATCACCACATTCACTGGCATGGCAATAAGTGCAAGACAACCAGCACTGAGAGCCCCGGAGAATTATGGCAGTTGCATTCACACACAGGAGAATGATTTTTTTTTTTTTTTTTTTGCATCCAGCAAAAAATCAATTTAATTTGGAACTGTTCACACAAGTAAAAACAAAACCAAAAACACAAAGTCATATGATTGTAAATGAAGTATTCTGAGTCTTAAATGGCCTAAACAACGCGTGGAGCATGACCCTGCAGATGAGCAAATGAGTGTGTGGACCTAGCTACAGTTTGTAGCATGGTGAGTTGCATTATGGGATGAAAATAATTGATAATTTCTTCATGTGTTATTTACACATGCCACAAAGGGTGAATTAACATGAAAGCTTTTTTTTAAAGAAAAAAAAATCAAACTGGACAGATTTTCACATCAATTGGAAAACTTATCACAACTATTAATGATTTCTAAGTGTCTACAGACAAGAATTAGGCCTATCTGTTTGCACATCGCCTTGCACAAATCAATTTTCAAAAACTTTCAAGGTGTGTCAGAATAGGTCCTGAAAACACCCATGAAGAAGAAGTGGAGGCAACTCCTATTTCATTTTCAGAAAGGTCAAGAAAGAGGCGAGAGATGGGGATATAGGATTTTGCGTGCATGGACGCATGTCATTATTGATCTTATTGCCTTTCATTTGGAGAATTACTACACCCCACTCTGAAATAAAAGGTGGAACCCCAAACATTCCACAGGCATTTAGTAGACAAACTTTGCTCTTGATCCTCCAACACAATCCTAACTGCTCTCAAACGACCTACATATCACCACAAGGTCAAAGGGACCCTCTCATAATCTTCCATCAAAAGTTAGTCCCCCTTGGCTTCAAGCCAAACTTTGGCCACAGCCAATGAGAGAAGAGTATGGGAGACACGCCTCCAGACTGCATTCCTGGGTTCCAACCACTAGGAAAAGGCAGAGGGGGTTGGATATTGGATAATTTGTGCCAATAAATACCAATTTGACACTGGGAGTTGACTTTTCCTTTAAGAGAGCTTCTTTTTTTCTTTTTCCTCCCTTTAGATTTGCTCAAGACAATTTTCTTCTCAGAAAGTGGTTGGGCAAGACCCTACTCCAAACTCAGCTAGATACAAGGAGTATAGATCAAACATTCTTTCACTGGATATACTTTCAGTTTCTCTTTTCAAAAATATACTAATAAGAAAACCAAAAGAGAAAAACTCTATGATGATCAATACTTCCTACGCCATTTCATGCCATGGCAACAGAGAATGCAAAACAGGAACATGTAGTCAGTCAGTGCAGAAATAACTTTCTCTTTCAACTACAATGTATATCTTGGTCAACTTGGCCTATAGGCACTTTACTCTCTGTGCCATGATTTCAAAACAGAGCAGAACAACAACATGGTAATACTTGGTAGGAAAGTTCACATTAATAGTGAAATATTGTGACATTTGTTCCGTGCATGTTTTGTAATGTGAACGCAAATAGGCCCTACATCACAGAATGCATACCAAAATGCTGATTTTAAGGCGGTAATTTAAACTTAAGTACAAAGTGCACAAGCAAGATTTGAGGGTAAATCCAGTCATAGAATACCACTGTTTTTCTGACATGATCTGACACACTTCATGCTTCTTGATCTCTTCTCCTCGACATTTTGAAGAAGAAAAGATATATTTACAAAATTGCTTTAGAAGACAATTAAAGTAATTGAACTAGTGACAAGATACACCATGTATAGCATAGTACAGAGGGTGGAAGAATACTTCTTTTTCCAGTTTTCTTACAGGTTTGTAAAATCTAGGAATGCAACATTTCCCATCTTCAGTAGACGATGTTTCTGTATTGCATATAAGGCGTGACTGCTGTACTTCACTACATCTCCTTATCGCAGACATTCTCCCGCCCATTCATAAAGTAAACAAAAATGTTAGAAATTGTTTTGCTCAATTTTGTGGGCTTTTGCAGTGCCTACACAATCTGTGGGAGACCACCACAAAGACAGAGCGTGGGCATACTGATTGACATCACTGCTCATTCACCCACGCAACATTAAATGTACGGGACCACTGGCAAATCATCCATTTCTTTCTTTTTTTTTTGCAACTGCGCAGATAGTGTATCAAAACTGATGCAATGGTATCCATGTAAAGACTGTTGCCAAGCAACATTCAATGACAACAAATGAGGTAATATTAAAGGGATGAATATATAACACTGCATATGTCAGGAACTGAAATAAATGCTGCAACATTCAAAAATTAAAAGATAAAACTCTCTGATAAGCCAGTTCTTTATTAACCCGTTGAGGACCGACTGATTTTGCAACAACACGCATTTCTTATAGACACTTGCCCAAGTATACTCGGGACTCGTCCTCAACGGGTTAAGCAAGCAGTATGTTTTTACAGCTCTCTTCAAGACAATGTACAAAAAAAATCCCTTCAGAGATTGAAGTGTCATAGTTTTCTCCCCATATTTCATATTTGACACACAACCCTCTGGGTAGAGCGGAATATTATAAACATTTCTCGTTGGGTATCAACAAAATACATGTGACACTTGACACTTGTGTTTATCCTTGTAAAATGCATGACAGAAGAGCTTGGAAGATAAAGTACTGGTAGGTCCATTCACGCACAAAAATTGACATTTCAAAAAGTGACTTTCAAATACATGTACCATGTGAACAGGAACTGCAATGCAGCACCATGTGGGAGCCAAATAATATAGGAATAAAACAAGCCAAAGATCGGCAATATGAGAAGAGAGGAGAACTGAGGGGGTGGAGGTCCCTGAGAAATGGGGTGAAAAGTCTCAGTTGAAGGTGGAGGGCTGAAAAAGTTCCAGTGAAAGGGGGGGGGGGGAGGAGTCCTGATGGAAAGGGGTAAAAAAGTCCCATTGGAAGGTAGAAAACAGTTCCAATGGAAGTGGGAAAAATCCTGATGGAAAAGGGTATCAATAGGTAAGGGGGAAAGTGTCCCCTTAAAAGGGGATTCCTGATGGAAAGGGGTACAAACTCCCAGTATAAGGTGAGCTCCAGTAGAGGGAAGGGTAAAAGTACTTGCTCAGTGAAAGGAGGGGTGGGGGTGGGATCTTTGTGGAAGGGGGAAATTTCTTGGTGGAAGGGAGATGCAAACCCTTTCCACCCCCCCCCCCCCCCAACACACACACCCCCAAGACCTAATATGTCCATATGACATTTTTGTCTTGTTCACCCTTATTTTCCTATACTTAACACATTTTTTTTTGTGTCACCAGAATACGACTCTGATACATTGCAATTCAGAACTGCACACCAGTATAATCAAAACAGGAAGCTTCAATGGGATAATTTCAGGAGACTTATTCTTTCTTGTCCCTTACACCCTATTTTGTTGCTGTTGCTGTTGGTGGGTTTTTTTTTACATCCTTTGTTATGGCAGAAGACTTGACATGTTATACATTGGAAAATGAAAAAAAAAAGTTATTAATAAATCCCTTTCTTCCACAGATTCATCTCCACCAATAACAATACTGGGAAGAAAAAAAAAAATCCCCTGCCAATTCATGAAACCATATGACACATTTGGTGTTTGCATTATTGATTTACTCTATACAACTCCACGGTACACAGCCACATTTCACTCCCGTGCATACCTCACACGGCAGTAGTTCCCTTCACACATCCTACTGTACACGCATGATACAAATTATAATTGCGATCAGTGAAGGCTGTTTCGTGCGATCCCATTCCCAGGCACTCCAATTCCAGCTCTTTGAGCTTCAAATCGGATGGCAGTATAAGCACGTTCTACAACTCCTGCTCCCTCATGCAAAGAAAATCTATACAGTACAGGAAAGACTCAAGGAACTTGATAAAGAATGAAAAAAAAAAGAGGAAGAAGACGAAGAAACATTTCATGCCTGTGCTATGTGCGTGAGAACTGCAAGTGTAAGAAACAACATCTAGGGGCCCCTTGGTATGTTACAGCTGAATGAACAAGACGCTACACGCAAAACACTGGATCCCTATTGGTCGACTCACCATACCGATTTCTCCCAGAGTGCCCTGGGAAGTGAACCATGACCCTGTTTACACCACTTCCTCACAATCCCAAAACCACTCCAGGCGCTACACAGTTAAGTCAGACTAATCCCCGTTCTCATGTAAATGTCCAAAGGGGGGGGGGGGGGGGTCTCTATTTTCTACCAATATAGAACAGCTATTCATTTTTTTTTTAGCAATTTCTGCATCACCAAAATCTCAGAGTTCACACACTTTTTCTTCCCACTGCAGCTTTTCTGTAAACATTCCCAGCAAACCTCTCTCTCTCTATGTATGTAGTTGCAAAATTGCTGTAAGTTAAAGGGTAATAAAAAGTTTTTATGAAATATTGAGACTGACATCTGCCTGCTCTCATCCAATGTGTCCCTGCAAATTAGTATCTATTGTTCTCTATCATCAGCTTCAAATTAAAAAAAAAATAGCAAAACAAAAATGTTGTCAGGTAGATGATAATAATAAACAGCATAAAATGGTTACTTCAAATGGTAGCAATAGAAAGAGAAGAGAGAAAGAAAGAGAATGAAAAAGAGATAGATGGATGGATGGATGGATAGATAGGTAGATAGATAGGTAGATAAATGGATAGATAGACGGATGGATGGATAGATGGATAGAAAAGTCTGATAGATGAATAGACAAATAGATACTAGGTAGATAGATAGATAGATAGATAGATAGATAGATAGATAGATAGACGGATAGACAAATAGATAGGTAGATAGATAGATAGATAAATAAATAGATGGATAGATAGATAGATAAATCCATGCATTAACACATATACCAACAAATACTGACGAAAAACACCACTGCTAAAAAACTTCTTCTTTCACTCTACAACCATACAAAAAGCAATTCTTAATGCAAATATGTTTTTTCCTTGTTCCGGACATTGAATTCCTGCGGTTAGGGCAATTCAAAAGGATTCACATATTTTCAAGACACGGACATCATTTGCGGTGTGTGCTCTGTTTTACATTTACCTGTGCTTGTACACAATTGCGGTTGATGGCTTTTGAAAAAAATAATAATAAGGAGAAAAAAAAAATATGTTTTTGGTTCAGTTCTCTCATTCTCCACAGTGGTATTTCACTTCTGGAATATAATACACTTGTGCACTTTTCATATATCTAACATGTCAACCATACACTTCCCCTGAGGGCAGAGAGAGAAAAAAAACTGATATCTTTTTTTTTCTGCTATGCTTATTTGGAAGAGATTTAGCACACAAACAGCTACTCGTCGCAGACATTCTTGAAAATGTGCGTGGGATGAGTATAACTGTGTGTTTTTTGTTCGGAGAAAATGAGGGAGAGAAACACAGAGATAGAGAGAGACAGGCTGACTACTGACGTGCAATTTATTTTTGCTTCAATTTGTCATGTTACAATGCAGCTCTCAAGCTACCCACTGCGGCTTGTCAAATCATGTAAGTGTCAGACTTCAGCATTTTACAATGTTGTATGATACCACAGGTGGAATGCTGACACTTTACCCTCTATGTAGGTATATTATAAATGCACTGTAGTCTCCAATCCCCACAAACTCCGTGTGAGACTCAATGGTTTCTTATAGGCGAAGAGTTAAAGTATCATTCTAAACTCCAAAACAGGTGGGTTGCATTCTTAACCGGGATCTTTCCAACCATGTTTACAAGCTGTCTCCTCTTATAATAAACAGGAGATATAATCATTTTTATAAATTGTCTGGGTTAGGCTGTGCCTTGTCACACCTTATCCTTCTCCAATCTGAAAACATGGAAGCCATAAAAACATAAAATACACGGTATTAGACAAAGCCACAAGCAAACTGTAAGTGTAGCAAGACAGTTGTTCAAATTTGTGTTGCCATTATTTTGTTTATCTGTTAGCCTTGAAAAGCTATTGTAAATTGTTACATACAGTAAGGAATGGTAGAGTGAAGACAAATAAAAAAAAGCAACCTAACTGTTCTCTTCAGTTTTATTCACAATTTCTGAGTGAATCCTAAAATCTCAAGAGGTATGCGACCTTCCATGGCCAGAATATTTTCAACAGGTCTTGCTGCACTAAAATAGTTTGAAGGACCACTTAATATTTCAATGCATAACATAGAGCTACACTGTACTGAAATGCTGTACTGCCACAAAAATTAACAAGAAAATACATCACAGCACATAAAACACATCAAATTTCACTTGATCAGACATCATTTAACACATACATGCAGTATTTAGCCCCAACCACCAATAATGCAGTTAATTTTCAGCATTCACTGTATTTTAAATAGCAAGTAAGCCCTACTTTTCTCATGGCATGCCCTGTTCAAAGATCACTACACAGAATATGGAAATTGCCTAATAAATCACTTGGCACAAATCTCAAAAGAATTTCTCCCCAAATGCGATTCCATTATAAGACCTGAGCTGGGATCATATAATTCATTGATCATGGTCACTAAAGGGCTTTTTACACTTGTAAAATTTTGCTTAGCCCCGGACCAACGGTGGGGCTAAGGGGGGGCCTTAGCCCCACCGTTGGTACGGGACTATCCTTAGCCCACTTTCTGTTTACACTCGTTTTTGCCAAAGTGGGCTAGCCCCACCGATAGTACGGTACTATCTGGCCCTGCAAAATAGCAGGGGTTAGCACCGCAATTGCGGTGCTAGCACCGCAATTGCGGTGCCAAGCAAGTGAGTGTAAACAGAACGAAAAAATAATCCTGGGCTAAGCGACGGAGACGAAGTCCGACCCTCACTGACCAATCAGAAACGAGGTAATCAAGTGCTGCCGGTGCGTGCGTGTACGTGTACAGTACACAGCGTAATTATGAATATTCATGTGGTTTGGAAAGTCCGGGGCTAAGAAATACGAGTGTAAAAAGGTCAGTTTTCTCCTTAGCCCCGGACAAGAGATAGTACGGGACTAATTGGCGAGTGTAAAAAGCTGAAAAAATTGGTACGGGACTAACGATAGTCCTGGGTCAGAGAAAGTCCGGGGTTAAGAAACACAAGTGTAAAAAGCCCTTAATAGTCATAGCAAAACTGAAGTTCCACTTATTTAACCCGTTGAGGATGAATCCAAAGTATACTCGGGCAAGTGTCTGTGGGAAATGCGTGTAGTAGCAAAATCAGCCCATCCTCAACAGGTTAATAAGGAGGATGCATTCTTTCACAATAAACAACTTCACCATCATTTCAATTTCATGTGCACTCATCAGAGGGCTTGCAAAATTTGGTTAAGACAGGTAAATCATGCAAAGATGCATTTTAGATGTCTACAGATGCGGACATCGGCATATCTCCTTTCAGAGCTTAGGAGGCATTTAGCCTACTTTCCTCAACCCTTTTAGTGCTCTTGACAAAAGGGAATGGTGTGACTATTATCCGTCTGTCCTTTCAGATGTCTCCGAGCCAATATTTGTCTTTTTCCTCTCTTTCTTTGCTCCTTGAGGGTTCATCCCGTCTCCCTTCAAACGATCCCCCTCATTGTGGAATCTCCTCTTCAAAGAGTTTGTTTTGGGCTCTGCCGGATTAGCCTGGAAATGGAGTAGCTTGATTTGTTTTCTCTTCAACCCCATCTTGTGTCTTTCTCTCTTTCATCTCTCTCTCTCTCTTTTCTCTTCGGCAGTAAAGAGTTAGTCAAGCATTTTCCACACTCTGCTGTCAAAACAGAACATATATAGCTTCATATGTTTTCTTTCCATTGAGGAGATCTGCTTCCTCTGATTGACCTTCTCTTCCTCTTCGCTGACTAGCAAACAGACACCACACACGCACCACTGTCACCATCCACAGTCCCCAGCACACAGGACCATTAGGCCTAAGTGTCTACTACCTGTAACATCTCTAATGCTATGACCATGATATACCATTTACAGCAAACAAAGAAAAAACCAAAAAAACAAAAAACAAAACCCAACACAATAATAATATTTGATCAACCAATACAATACACTAGAAAACAATGAAATATATATTTATATGTTCTTGTCTCTAAACATTGTCATAATCTTATATGGGCAAAGCTGTCTAACCTTTATCTTTTCTTGCTAATCAGCTAAGCAACAGGTATCATTTATACCAGCACTGAAACCTTTACATAAATGAAATGGAAGTGGAATGTAGGTCCTACATAACATATTTCATCCCTCCAAATCCAATACAATAAACCGACAAGTTTTTCTCTTTAATACCACAATACAAATTTCTATTTACATTCTAACTTATCATTTCAGTTTTATTTAATTGCAAAAAGTCTTTGTCATTGTATTTTCTTTGATGTGTGCAGCAAAGGGCTTCAGGGCCTCCACACTAGAAAATAATCAACCACACTACAAACTTCTTCTACAGCTACTGTGATAGATAGCATGAGAGTTTGACGGTGTTTACACATAGCCCGGGTTATCGGTGGGACGTATTAAAAGAGCGCTACAATGGATAGCGACAGTTCTCTTCAGCTGCCAAAAATTTGTGTCATGTTCAATCAGGAACTGCGACTCCTCAGCGTGGAGGTCTGCGGGGGCCGAGTGTGGGAATTCTCTTCCCCTTTGCCACAGCGCTCGGAATCATTCCCCTCACTTCTCCTCCCCGCTTCCCACATGTCCTTGTTGTTACCATGGCAACGTTTCCAGCCCAAACAGAGCAAGACTGGTTACCACGGGGATGGCTGTGTTATCATCTGCCTCTTGTGGCTGCATTAAAACTTTGAGTAAACATGGAAACTCGCCAGCGCCCACTCGATAAAAAGAAAACTGGGGGGAAAGGAACCAGTTAGTGAAGGGGACTGAGGGTGGGGTGGTGTTGGCTATTTAATGTACTCTAGCAGGCAACACACATCGTGAGAATGATACCACACAAATTCTTCTTTCCCCCCCTGAGAGTAATCCATTTTCTGCTACAAGATGCATCATGACATCAAAATAGCAGGAAAAAAGAAGGCTTTCCAAAAACAGCACATCTTGCACATGTATTTCTTTCTTCCTTTATCCGAACCCTTTTGGAGAGCATTTTGTGGTCTGGAATACAGGAACATGAAAATATATCACATCATCCCCAAGGATGTTTGATACCTGTAAGCATTCAACATAACAGTGGGTGAAAGTCGAAGCATGATCCTGAATTAATGCAATACAATAATTACACATGTATAGCACTCTTGCGAACTATTTAGTTATTTCACAGCTCTTGACATCTTCACGGTGCTTTACATCACATCGAATCAGATGACGTGATTGAATGTTCTAGAACTCATGCCTGATCTCACACATTTTATGGGGGTTTGGCTGAAGCAATTTGTATTAATTCATCGTGGTCAAGTACCTGATAGACAGCCTTCCTCCTACTCCTCCTTCCCCTCCCCCACCCTCCAATCCCACCCCCATCCCCCACCCCCCAACAGAGCAGAAGAGACGAATATGACAAGCAGATGGTGGTAAGGAAGAGTTGTAGACTGGCATCCATAGTGGTGCTGTCATAATTTTAGGCCCCCAGGCCTTTTAATTGACTGTGAAACAGAGAGACGAATGGGATCCCATAAATCTGAGGGGGCTGAACTCATATTGAGATATGACAGAGTGGATTGCTGGGATAGCTGGTCGAGCGGCTTCATCCCAGAGATATTGCCTCTGCATCTGATCTTCAAGTAGGCCTACAGAGCCATTAAAAACTATGCTGAAACTCTCCTTCTGGAAGATTAAAAAACTCCCACTATCAACACAAGGTGGTAAAACTGAGAATTTTACTACAATGCATACATTTCTGCTTTAGTGTGTATACTTGTAATAGGATCATAAATGCTAATAAAAAAACAGAGTATCAACAAACGTATCTATGTGAGGACAAGAAATTATTCTGTAATTCTGTAATCTGTAATCTAGTAATAGTCATTTAAACCCCTGAAGACAAGTCCCAAGAATACTTGGGCAGGTGTCTATGGGAAATGCATGTTATAGCAAAATCAGTCCATCATCAGCAGGTTATAACATCTTCAGTTTTTGTGTGGTGCTGTTGTTTATCAATTTCATTTTAATAAGATTATGGAACATATACAGTTTCCAAAGAGTTAACTTCTAGAGGTTTTCCATGACAAGATTTTACCCTTCTCTGTAATTACTGACATAATTTGTTTTCATGAACAGCGGCTAGGACAAAATATTAATATCAATATCATTTTGCTCTATATCAACATGCACAGATATCAAACTGTTATTATCACTTTCACTTTTATTGTTCTATGCCACCTAAGCACACACAAAAATTTGTTTAATTTCTCTGAATATAACTGATACCAACACAACTGGGTGAGGAGCTTTACAAGACTACAAACATTCAAGCAGTCAACAGAACTGTTCTCTTGCTGCAAGGGTAAACAAGAACCTGAAATAGCTTGAAAAAATTGTAGTTAATTTACCTCCCTGCTTATGGTATACGTATATTATACACATGTCGACCTATATGCTGTACATCTGTGGCAGACCCAACATTATGGCAACATCATCGAAGTGATCTCACTAACGACCGTGCAACATCACATGACAAATTACAGCACATGACGCAAAAGACAGCGAAGGTACACATATGAGGGCAATGCGCGGTCACATTGGTTTACGTGTGTCACATGATATCACACGTTCTCACACATCACTTGCACATCTACGACGTCGAATTAGATTTGAATTACGCCCACTCCGAACCAATCAATGAGCTGTGAGTAAACATAGGAACATATGGTATGATTTAATAACATGTGACATATCATTTATATCCACCCCCCTTGGTTAAAATATCACTTGGTGTCTTGTTTTCGTCCAAATACCACAAGAACATTTCAATTTCTGCCATGGATAGCTACTGGACGATTTATTCGTCACACTCTAATCTATTTGATCATATGGCTATCTCTCCATCAAATTTCCTTCCTTATCAATTTATCCACATATTACCATCAAAATATGTACTGCAATGGCACATTTGTTTTATGAAATGAGAGAAAAAACTGCAATGCTTGTGTCAGAACAGGAATGGAGTAAATCTCCAATAAGTACACTTCATCTAAATCTAACAATAAACACATATTTCAAAAACAGAAATGGCAATCCATCTGCATTGGTCATCTTGCAAATTGAAAGTTTTCAAGAAAATAAGTTTGAGTGCTTGATTCATCAATTATTTCTCATGAAATAGTGCTCGTCTCACAAAATTATATTCTTGAAGTGAGTTTCATTATTCAACTGGTCCTTTGGCTGTTATCTCTGTGTGTTTCTGTGTGCATGAATGGGACACATCCACTGAATAAAATAAAGATGTATGAAATCTAAGATCAGCTCAATGATGATTTTGTTTTGTTTTTCCCCCGGGGGGGGGGGGGGGGGGGGGGGGGGTCTGTCTTTTCTTTTTTTTGTGGAACATTTGGTCGTAGGCTTCTGCATTTAAATGCTCAGCACGAGCATCATTCCGTGGATGAGCGTGCCAAGTTGCTGCAGTAGTTTACAGCCTGGAATTAATCCCCGCTTGACAGCCCTTCTCAAGTCGTGCATCCATCAACTTTTCAAATCCCATCTTTCCAGCCATCAAGAGCCAGCAGTGCTAGTCTCAGCCAAATGATTTTGATCAAAATTTGTTCCCCTCCTGCCCGTACCCCGTTTTTACCCCCTATACTGCTTCGACACGAATCTGCATGGAAATAAGAGGTGTTTGCAAGCATGAAGTTCAGAATCTATGTATGCTTCATGCAACTATTCTCTCATTGCCTTGGGCTAGCAAAGCTTAGGTCAAACAATGATGTCAATATTTCTCTCTCTCCACCTCTATTTCCTCAAAGAATGGATTTCATTCCTTTTTATTGCAGTCCCTCCATCAATTTCCCCCGACTAATCTCTCTCTTTTTTTCCCTCCCTTAAAATGATGATAAAAAACTGGCTTTTCTACCAACAATAGCAGAGGAGTTACTGACCTATATAACAAACTGGCTAGTATTGTCAACACAGACACCAACACAAGTTCTGGAATTCTGCCTCATTCTTCACTCCTCTTTTATGCCTTCCAATGACAACAGCCAGCCTCAAAAGAGGGTAGAAAGTTGTATAAATGATACAGGCTGTCTGAGCACTATATTCTGCCAGTTGTATGATGTACGTTCTGACCAATTTGTCTTCAGAGGCACAAACACTCAATTCATAATCTTGTGGAGAATAAACCTGGCACATAATGAAGGCTTTAAGCTCCTAATATCTACTGTCATTATCCCAGGGCCTATTTTCAATTTCTTTTGTGATTTATCATTTCCCCCTTCAACAATTAATGGACACTGATGCTCAATCAAGATAAAATTCTACATCATAGTATGGAATTGCACGGAATCCCATCCTACTTTATAGTACTGATTAGTCTCCTCCTTAGGCACAAATAAATTAAAATTTGATGCCAGACAATCATGCATCTGACCACTTACATTTTAACACTTGTTAGAGGCCCAGAACAGATGTGAAAGTGTTCCTAGAATAATTGCAACATTGTCCTGAATAGATAATAATAGATGTTTTCTTATTGAATAATATAGGCCTACTACAAATCTATGTGACAGGCAGTTTGTCTGAGATAAGCATAAACTATAAAATGCTGGTCCAGATTATTGAGACATAAAGTAGCCACCGCCATCCATCCATTATAAACGTGCCAGTGAGTAAAGGTTTGTAAAAATATCAGCCTTTACACCAATTTCAAATAATGTTGCTTTAAAATTTCAGGTAGATTTAGTTCTTGATGTCTCATCTCATATTATGATAGGAAAACAGTCGAAATGAACCTTCAATTTCTAAAGTGTTATAAGAGTCATATTTAAAATAAGTATGGCAGGATGTTCTTTACAGCTTTACTCGACACATTAATACCTGATAGTACTTTTTTTAATGCATGTTACAAAACTGCATGGAGATTTCATGTAAAATCTCATTCAATACGGTGCACTCCCATTATAACAAACATTGTTATGACGAAATTCCGGTTACAACAAAATAAAAATTTACCCCGTAATAATATCCCCTTTACGTTTTATTGTTCATCTATTTGGTAATAACGAAATTTCAATATAATATAACGAAAGAAAACTGCCTGTCCCTAGGACTTCATTATAAATTACGGGAGTCCACTTTATTACTCTTTATGAAGGACTAATATCACGAGACTATCACGGAATCTGACACTGCTTCTCACGGTTCCGTGGCGACGAGATGCAGTCAGACCAATCAACCATAGTGACCACTCACCCTGGGGGATGAGGAGAAGATGAGCTAGAATGCATCATTTGAACAGCTTAATTGCAAATATATACGTCCACTTCCCCAACAACGGCTCTTGGCAGCTCTACTGTGTCTTATGCACCCTGCATGACCATCATACTTTAAAAAAAAGAGTAAAGTCTAAATTTGCATCCTTTTTTTCCTTTTAACTTACAAAGAAAACCAACCTCATTTAAAGTAGACATATGCATATCAATATTTCATAAATGTCTTGTACGTGGTTAACTGCTCATGAGTGCTTAAAATTGAATAAGTAAAGAAGAAATACTACTGCGTTTTTAATTTTCTGCTGTTCGTCTTACAAACTTAAAGAATTTTCATGTCTCCTATCTGATCTATACTAAGAGTGTGTGAGACACAAATTGACCGATGCACTGGTCGTAGAAAAACTCATCACAGACGGCTCTATCCCATCATCGCATATCATTTAAAGTTTACTCGGCCCTGTTGGCGTATTGCTGGCATGGAGTCCAGTTGGGAATTCACCACTATCGGCATTGCACCATTCTACCCTGACACCCAGATCCTGCTCAGAACAGGAAAGGCACTCTCACCTCCACATGTCTACCACTGAATTAGAAAAATGCAACAACAAAAAAAAATACAACAACAACAGTAACCACATGACCTCACAGGAAGGAATTGGTACAGGTGTGGGTAACAGGAAGAGGACTTTCAATATCTTAACAAACTATGGAAAAGGCAATGGTAAACTCTACACTGCTGTATCTGATTGAGGTATCCTTTACTGAAGCAACGATCCCTACTTTGCCAACTTGGAGAAGGAAGTTTCAAGCCTATAATATTTCATTACAAGTTGTTCCTTCTCCTTCAGCAAAGAGAGAACATATGATAAAAGCTATTTTAGCAGGGGTAAAACATGAATGACTTCCTTATTGTTAATACCAAATGAATCCTGGAACTGTATTCATTTTGAAGGAACCTTAGCAGCATTAGTAACTTCATTCTAACTCTATTTTAATCATATATTACCTCAAACATATGCATTATAAATGAATACATCGGTGAAACGACAACGGGTCCAATTTATAAAAGTTTGATTATGTGAATGTTTCTGGTTTCACAATCTGCTGAGAAACGGTTGAGAAATGCATAGGCAGTGAAAGCAAGATGCTTAGAGGAGAAATTTTACAGCAGAGATGAAACCCATGCTGCTTCATTCTACTGTTCATCTCATTCATGCCAACCACAATCAATCTACACAGACAAAGTCAACAAGGCATGAACTCACAAACGGACTTTTTTTCTCCCTCTGTTTTACTTTAAATCACAGGTACTGGACACTTCAACGCAAGAAAAAATCTCCAGGCTTTAAAAAATGCCTACCATGTCAAGCAGAAAAGGACTTCTCTCTCTCTATCTCTCCCTCTTTAAATCACAGGTACTGGACACTACAATGCCAAGATCTCGGGGCTTTAGAAGATGTCTACCATGTCGGGTAGAGAAGGATTTGCCTTTATTTTAATTCTTTATAAACAGTTATGTCTTTTCAGCCAATGTCGCCTCAGACTGGCTTCTAAGCACGACAAATGAGCTTTGTGGGAGGGGGGTGCCATGGGGAGGATAAATGAGGTGCTAAAGCTGGCGTGAAAGAGGGTGAAAGGGAGAAAGCTTCCACTGTGGACATGAGACACTATTCTCTCTATTTCTTGCTCTCCCTCTATTACCCTTCATTCTATGATCCTCAGATGGAGGGGGATGGGGGGGGGGGGGGAGAAAAATCAGGATTTGTAGTGTCCCCTGAAAGTCGGACCCATTCATTCATGAATTGTCCCTCCTGGAGTGGTCCGAGGACGGTATTGATTGAATGCTATTGAGAAGCTCCTAGCCCCCTCTCTATTCTACCAAAGTCATTGTACATGCACAATTGGAGCTTGAAGCCGGCAGAGATTTAAAGGACCCCCCCCCCCCAAAAAAAAAAAAAAAAAAAAAAAAAAAAAAAGCCAAACAACAAGAAGAACAACAAATAATAGAAAGGGAAAGAAGAAAAATCTGAAGGAAGTCTCTGTCACTTTGCAGAGTATCAGTTACATATGCAACCCTATTCCCTAGTCCCTGGAAAATACATTTGGTACAAGAAAAAAGAGAAGGAAAAGGCATGAAAGACTTTACCGGTACTACTCAAAGTCAATGAACTTCATCTTCCTTGAAGTACCAGCTATTCATTAATTTTATCCTTTTTAAACTGTTCTGTAAGATCTATAACAGTGGCTCCTATCCTCCTCACTGATAATTGCCAGCTCAGTCTCAGGAGCAATTTGGCTCTGGAGTTAATGCCGGTGGATTACCATTAATTCACTACCACTTAACCCTCGGGTAGCTTTATGAATCGTGGAAAAGCTAGATGCATGTATGACAAATGAACAGTGTATAGATGGCCACCCTGCTCCCACAAACTGGCATCTAATTATTTAGGCCCTACCAAGAACTCTTTCCCAAAGTAGCATTTTCCCTCTAACCTTCAAAGGAACACAATTACTATAATGTCAACAGACACTGTCAACTTCAAGAGAAACATTCAAGGAATCTTCACGATTGGATTCCAAATAAAAAGGAAGAGGAAACATAAATATTTTCATGTGGAAATTTTTTGTGATAGAGGCATTTCCGGTATTAAAGAAATAAGACAGCGCATCCTTATATCTAATTCCCGTGGGTAAACTGATAGCTGCAGTAACTCACATGCTATTTAGGAAGCTGTGATATTTTGGACTGAAAATGGCCAAACTCTTATAAAAATCAAAGCGCGAAAGAACTACGAGGAGATAAGGATCTTAACTGTAAAATCCGGGAGAGGAATGTTTGCGGTGAGTCCAAGATCGGATGAAAGGGTTTGTCTTTGGCAACTGCAGTTCAAGGGCAAAGGAGATGAAGATTTAAAGTCATTGTTCACTGAATTTCCTGGACAAAGTGAAGTGAAGCAGGCATGACTCTAATCTGCCTGAGAGGGCAAGCCAGATTTAAGCCTGTGATTCCAGAGTATGCATTCAGAAAAAAGAAGAAGAAAGCCCTAAGTACAGCCTCTATAATTTACTTTGAATTAGCCATCAATTTGAGCAGTATAAGCCCCTGCGATGCTAGAGAGAGGATAGCCCAGAGGTGCAGACGTTAATGCAGATTATCTAGCCACAAATTCTCAGCCCCTTTGTGAGTTCTCTTTGCGGGGGACAGCATCATCTTAAAAGTGGATCCCTCATTCCACCGGTTTCTGATAGTCACATGGGTACATCTTCACCTATCTCTTTCACAGCTTCACAAACATGGAAGCCACATTCATTTGTATCTCTCAAGCTCCTCCTGCTTGAAATCAGAATATAAATTCTAATTTCTAATTTCCAAAGTTTTCTAATAGTCAAAATATGGGTAAAAATTCCCTCCAAATTTGACATTACAAAGTGATTTTTCTCCCTCTCTCTGTCATCTACAAATGATTATGAAGAAAACTTGAAGAGTTTGTTTGCAAAAACCGATAAGTCCATATTTGCCAAATGGAGATATTTGCGATTAAAAGTCAAGGAAAATAAAGAGAATAATAAGAAAATTTGGCTTCTTTTGACCATAACTTCAAAAATGTACCTTTATATGTAGTGACCAATATATCATATAAAAGATATTATTTTGTACTTTATGACAGAGACCATAATTCAAAATCTTCAAAAATGGACTGATCGGTTTTTGCAAACAAACTCTTCACTTTTTCTCACCATTGTAGAAACAGAATTTCATTTGCTGCCTAAGATACAATATGATCATAGTTTGAATTGGCATAACATTCATCTAGGCTAAAACCTTTCAGATAAAAAAAAACAACACAAAAAACTTCTATCCATGATTAGATGAAGAAGTGCAGCATTTTACTTTGAGTATGATGGAGAGGTCCCTCACAGAATATCAATTGAAGATCGTAATTTCAAAATCAAGCCACCGTCATGCCGTTGGTATCAAACCACAATAATAGTCCAACATACACCTATTTGTGTCAGTACTGCTCAACTTATACACAGCCAATGGACATGTTTCTGGAAAGATAAAGCCAGTCTACACAACAGGAATTTGCCCCCATCACTTCCTTTTGTGGCAGTACCTTCAATCTCCATGAATTTTGCATGGGATAGAATTCTACTCTAAATGTTGTCAACAACAACTGTGGCAAGCTAACACTAAAATCAAAACTATATGAACCAAGAAAAAAAAAACATTGCACATAAAATTAGAACTCAAACAGAAAGGCAATTGGGGAAACTACTCCTGAAAATTACAAATTTATTTCCAGAATGGTCTAATTCAAATACAAAACACCATGTCATATCACATGACAAGGTATAAATGTTTAACAAAATTAGGCAGTTTTATCGCTGAAGTGATTTTTGTCACCGAATCTGTACTCTCAACCTTTTGCAAGTATTGATGCAAATTACATGGTACTGCCTTCAGATCAGGATTATTGCTTTGCTAGGTGAATAAATCCACATGCCCTAATCTTGCCCATAGTTAAAGAAGCCATACAGTTTTGTATGCCACAATGACTAACTGTAACCAGTGATTACAATTCCTATGAACAAATCAAGCAAAAGTATACAGAAAAAAGATCATGACAGTTTGTGTTTTGTCAAGCAAGTTCTGATTAATAGCATTAATTTAAACATCCAAATGTCATTAGAAGTTTGTTCAAATAGTGTACAGTATGAAATGATGGAGAACTTGCTTCTGGGCACATATTGGCATGGTCCTGGACAGTAGAGCAATATATGTGACTCAGCGGCCACAAATGCCTTAGTACTCTTTAATACTTTATTCCTCCATGATTTAGATGCAACGAGGGGGAAGAGATCTGGAGAATGAAGGTGCTTGTAGTGAGAAGAAGAGAGAGAGAAAAAAAATCACAGGGCAGATCGGAATTTTCGCCTTTTCTTTGAACACAAAAGTAAACCTGGAATCCATTCTTCCGTAAAGAGGCTTTTCGCTTTTGTTCGAAAAGAACCGCAATTGTTGCGTGCCATAGAAGCCGGCCATTCATGCCGTAGTTAGAGCTGATTGACTGGAATACACATTGTTCGCAGGGATAATGTTGACCGTTGAAAGGAAGAGGAGTGACAGGGAGACAGCAAGAGAGAAGGAGAGACAGAGACAGAGAAGGAGAGAGAGAGAGAGAGAGAGAGAGAAGGAGATATTATGTCAGTGTGGGAAACTGTACAGCTTTGGGACTGGTCTCAAAGAAATCATTGTACAACATAGATGTATAAATCTATTGGGACTTCTCCCAAGATGAATACTCTTATATACAATGTGATCAGCCTAAACACATTTTTTCCCCTTTCTCTTTTTCATTTTTGCATTGACAGTATCACTGGTGTTTACCAATTTTGACAAGCTAATTCAAGTCAATCAAGAGGAGCAAAAAGAAAAACCACCAAAAAAAAACAACAAGAAGTAAGATTGACAGTAATATTCCACAAAGAAACATACAGAAACATCATCCTTAGACAAGCCTCCCTTCCTCTTTACCCATATGAAGAGTTTGTTTGCAAAAACCAGTAAGTCCATATTTGCCAAATGGAGACATTTGCGATTAAAGGTCAAGAAAAATAAAGAGAATAATAAGAAAAATTTTGCTTCTTTTGACCATAACTTCAAAAATGTACCTTTATATGTAATGACCAACATATCATTTAAAAGGTATTATTTTGTACTTTATGACAGAAACCGTAACTCAAAATCTTTAAAAATGGACGTATCGGTTTTTGCAAACAAACTCTTCATATCTTGTTGCAAATTTCCACTGCCTTCAATTCAATGCTCATTTTCCTGAGCAAGTTGTGTCTGCATTTCATGTATTAAATGGAATCGAACAAGAAATGATACTGTGCACCCATGAAAATAACCGCACTAAATCAAGGAAAATGACAATCAAATAACGAAACTCCAAACAAGAGTATCAAACTGAAGAGTTCAGATCACTCTCAGCTAAGAGAGTCCTCACACACACACTCAAGTTCCCCACATTCACAAACTTGCTCATTACAAGCTAATACTCCCAGGTCTTTTTAAAACAACATCTTCTCTGCTTTCACCTTTCTTGTCTTGTTTTGTTTTTCCTTAGCCTCTCCAACTCCTGCTGTCTAAAAATAATAGAAAGTGGGAGGAGTACAAAAACCATTAACGGCCATTGATGAGCATTCTCGATTTGAATGTCAACATTTCACTCTCGGAATAGATAGATAGCTTCGGGACTCAAAACACGACAAAAATGATTTGGTTATCAGTTTCTACTACTCCATACGTCATTTCCGACTTTCCTGTCTGAGCTCCCAATGACTTTTTAGGAATATAAACAAGCAGAAAAGTACAGCATCTTCAAAACTGTGAAATAATCATCAAAATTTAAAAGGAAAAGTTGGCATTGGTCAGCTCCAGGAAGAAGTTTAGATACGCAATCACGTAAAGTGATATGAGGAAGGAGTGATGGGGGATAATAAAGCAAACATAATACTATCACATTCAAATGACCATAAAAACAATCCTGTTTTATATGATTATGTTCCCTTGCAAAGTCCCATCTGCTTTCATGCACCTCTTCACACTTAGGATATTGAGAATACATCCATGACCTCCGTAGGATATGGCTGAACTGAATAATTTTGGTGGGTCCTGGTACAATTACACACCCGCTGGGCAGGCCAGGGCAAAGATTATGACTATAGTCATATGATGGGCATTTGAGATCAGATCTCGGGGAAATAAAGAGAGAAAGAAAGAGGCAAAGTGAGGAAAAGATAGAGATAGATAGATAGATAGACAGATAGATAGATAGATAGATAGACAGATAGATAGATAGATAGATAGATAGAAAGAAAGAAAGAAAGAAAGAAAGAAAGAAAGAGATAGATAGATAGATCAAAAAGATAGATCTATAGTTAAAGATACAGTGTAGAAAGAAAGAGAAGTAGAAACATAGGTAAACCACAGAAAATGAAAGATAGACAGATAGAAAGAAAAGAAAGAGTAACAGGGTGAGAGAGACAAAAATAGAGAGTATATACATGTATGTATGTTTGTATATATGTTTTCATTTGTGTATGTACGTGTGTGTGTGTGTGTCTGTCTGTCTGTCTGTGGGTGAGGGGCAGAGAGGAGGGAGAAGGAAAAGGTGGACAGCACAACAAACACAGCCAAATGTCGCAGCTTGATCTCCGTGGGATCGGCGAGCACAAGGTCAATCGGGAGATGCTCCTAGAGGCTCTCCCCACTGAGGGCGTGCTCATCCCTGCCGAACTTTCTCTCGCCTGTCATGGCAACCGCTGCGAAGGGCTGCCAGCCGTGCATGCAGCCCATGGACTGAGCTCAACGGGGAGCGCTGGATGACATCATTTGTTGTGATTCAACACCACACATGGATGCATACTTTCCCACCTTGCCCTTGAATATTACAATCTCTCACTCACTCGCTGAATATCTCCCTCTCTCTAATATCCCTCTCCCTCTCTCTAATATCCCTCTCTCTCTCTCTTTCTTTAACCCTGTTCTTTTTGCTCTCTCTATTTCAATACATTTTTTTTTTCTGCTTCCACTGCTCCAGCCATTTTCCCACCCAGATTGATCAACTCAGATTTGATTCATGTGCTAATAATAAATATCTACAGCTAAGTATCAAAACATTTTAACTTCACATGTTTACATAAGTACACCAAGTGTAGGTATTGGCAATACTATATTATAAAATAACCATTCTCCCGTACTCCTAAGAAAAGTGATAAAAATCTCTACATTTTGTTTTTAAAAACTATGTATATAAGTATGGCAATATTAAGCTGACATATTGAATGATCAGATGATATGGAAGATGGTTGGTCAGTTTCCTTCATGTCTACACCCCCACCCTCACCCCATCCCTCCCCTACTGGTGATGATGACCACCAAGAGGGTTAGATTCAAAGAGCAAACATGGGGCTGGGCTTGAAAGAAAGCCGTCTTTTAGTCCACACCCATACCGTAATTCACACATTCCTACCACTTGTATCTATTTCTCTAAAACAAGCTTACTTTATTTGAGTAACACGACTGTGCTACAAGCTCTTGGGGTAATAGTAATGGTTGGAAAATCTTGTTCTTGCCTTATCACACAAAAGGGAAAAAAATGCCACTTATTTCGAAACTAAAACTTCTCGTCTAGCAAAATAACAAATTTTGCAGGACTCCAGCCGAGAACTCTAAATATGTTGAACAACATGCAGAAGAAACAAGATGAAACGGTGTGAAAAACAAATATGCGGTTGGTTGGAGTCTTTGTTAAACATCACTGGAGGCAATCACCGCATTCTAATTACTCTGTAGCATTCTTGTTTATACAAAGTGCTTTTTTTCATTCACATCAGAACCTGACACGTTCCATTAGGAGCAATAGTTATTGTATACTTGACTCTTAACAGACACCATACTGTGTCACTGATAGCCTCTATAGGCGTTTTCACATCAGCCCGATGTTTCGAAATAGCGCGCTATTTTCTGACTTGGGAAGTTAAACAATATCTTGAGCTTGGATTTTAATCGGGCTGATGTGAAAACGCCTTATATGACTACAAAAATCCGCGAAGCTACATTGTATGGATAATAAAAGAGTCCACTGTTGTTGTATCTTTTGGATTCGTCTTTTCTACGTCAGAGGATGTCATGACCACACAAGTCCCGAGCACACTCATGTAAGTGTCTTTGGAAAATATGTGTTATACCAAAATCTGCTCGTCCTCAATGGCTTTGATCACGTAAAAACCATGGAATCGCTCACTCCACAAAGTCTGTGAAAGTGGTAGCCAAATTGTCCTGTTATTACTTTCTTCATATGTTTGAGAAAACAAATTTTTATGTCAATTTCATTGCCCTGACTAAACAAAATGACCACTACAATGACTGTCAACACTGCTATCATTTTTTTTTCTTTACATATATCAATACTTCCCCAAATCAGAACAGAACAAAAACAGACAGACAGACAGACAGACAACATGGCAGAAGGCAATTGCTATTTCATTGAAGATCTATGTAGACTACTGCTGCATGGTATGTCAGAATAATTCATAATTTTTTCCTTTGTTTGCAATATGTCTTTGAATGATTCTCAATGGCACACTCTGAATGAAATATTTAGGCGGGTATAAAAGAGAATCAGTGGGAGGGTAAGGAACTGTACGGGTCACATACCATTCAATATTGATTGGTAAGATAATAATTTTAGGTAAACATTAATTACAAATGCGTGGAGGGAATTTGCAGCCAATTTCCGCCACTGTCAATATGTGTATGTTGAATTAGAGCCTACGCACATTTGCGGTTGGCATTTGGAATGGAGGATGTAGCGCAAGGAGAACAACAAAATCTACTCCAAGGGGTTGATACGGACCAAAAACTAGAGGTATTGACTGTAATGAATGAGAGTAGTAAAGCCAACACAAAGGAGCCTTTCAAACTTTGGCGAGTTGGTGGTGCTATGTGTGGGAAAGTCCTTTGAGTGTGGCCTTCGCCGTTTTTCTCTTCAGGTCCAACGAGGCGTGATATCTGACGAGAACTAGATAAATACTGCGTAATAAAAAACTTATACCCAGGCAGCATGTTGGACCATGTGATGAAACACCTGGGTATACACTCTTTCTCATACACACATTATACACATACAGGGGATCGTATACACACATACACACAAACATACCCTCACACACATACTCTACACAGTACGCTGGGAACATGAGAATGCTCATTCTGTATTAACCCATTGAGGACGGTTTGATTTTGCTACAAGTACAATACGCATTTCAAATAGACACCTGCCCGAGTATACTCAGGACTCATCCTCAACAGGCTATTAACAGAGGGCTACTGTAGCTCCATGGTACAAGGCATAAAAAAGACAGAATTCCTTTTGTCATACACATAATATTGATCCATTACCAAGAGTAAAAAGAACCTGCTCACCTCCTGAACAAGTATCCACAAATCATGCAACAAACCATAAAGTCTCATCAAGTAAAGGTAATTTTCAACTGATTGTGCCAAAATGAACTTTCAACCAACCAACCAAACCAAAAATAGCCCATAAAAAATAACATTAAAACTCAGCAGAATCTAAGAGATCTGACAAGTATGATTCACATGACATGATTATAGGCGATGAGTTTCTCACAAAAGTTGTGATATTTGAGCACAAGTTCAAAATCACAAATGGGCCATTTATTCACACTTACTGCCTGTTCAATTTATCATGGCCAGCTCTTAACTGCCAGGGAGCCTCTGTGACTTTCCAAATGCACATATAAATGAGCACAGCAGCATTAGTCACCAAATACACAAAAACTGGGTGAAAAGCACAATGTTTTCATGTGTCTCACATCGGGGCACTTGAAGGTGTAGTCACAAAATATTCAGAAGCTAATACTCTTGAGGGAAGCGTTACCACGGTGATGAAAATGCACCTTGTCCTACGTCCATTGAGTCATACTCCACTCCTGAAATTTAAAGGCAAATTCGTTTCATGCAGAACTAGCATTCTAATATGACATCTTGACACTTTTAATTGTCCTGGCAGTCTGAATATTCATTCAATTCCTCATGACATATGAATGTAGACACAGTTATTTGAGTATTAAAGTGTTAATGGTTAATGATTTTTTTTTAAATTTTTACAGATGATATGAGTAATATATTTATTGAATTTTTATATGATATTGAATTAATTACAGGGAAATTTAAGTTTTATATGATATGATGTGTATTTGTCATGTTAATGTAATTGGAATTTGTTATTGTTAAAATGTTAATGTTGTTTGATGTAATTCATATGTTTTTTATGTGATGCATTATAATTTAGCCTTCAGGCTACTACTTTGCATGTTTGTTCTAATAAACCATTATCAATTCAACAATGTGCAACATGCTTCATATCGCACACAAATAATCATGTGCATTTGTGTTTGAGCACTGTCCCAGCTAAACTTGGCTTGCACATACTGTACACAACATTAAGTTGAGAAGTGGAAAATGAGTCTTTTTTGCACAGCATTGAATGTCCTCAAATGCTATCACAGAGATACTGAACATCTTTCTGCCACTTAATATGCATCAGATACAACTCAGTACAAGATAATTGTGTAATGTATCAAATACAGCAAGGCTAGTCCACGTCTTGTCGACAGTGCATCCTTGTCGTTCATACCAGCATATTTTTTGCACCCCATGAAAGATGATATATATTCCTCGTTCATCCACAATAATGGCTGTCATAATCACCATTTTGTGACATGCACCAATAGGCATTAAATGCAAATATACACATTTGACATTTTTACAACAGTATCTAATGTCAAAATAGAAAATAGGGGCATGTATGCATGTCCTTTTCATTATGACATAGGCAGCTATATTCTAATTTGCAAATTAATATGCTTGGTGAGCCCTATAGGGTAATGTACATCTAATGTTGCTTCTTTTCATATTATTGGCAAATATCAGCCCTCCTGAAAAATCTACAATATACAAATTTGTAGTACTACAATGATTGATAAATAGGGATTATGTGGAACATCCACAATCTTGCAACACATTCAATACAAAGACTGAAAATCTCAACATGGTTGACTATCACTGGGTTTCAAAGTTTAGAAATTGCTTAGAAATTTGCTTGTCATATATATTTTGAAAGCCTTGAATGAGTTAATCTGGTAGGTAAAACTGTACAGATTTGCTCAGATTATATATGATGACTTCACATTATAATTCATCACTGTAGAAAAGACAATATGTACATGTGTAATCCCATGCTTTTCTTTAGTCTTTTTCTAGAATAGGTAGGAAAAGAACACTCAGAGTAAGGACATTTCTCTTTAAAACCCAACGGCAAAAATACTCATCCTGAAATCTGATACGTGATCACAACCAGCAAGAATCAGACAGACAGAATGAGCAGGCAGTGGGCCGCCACGTCATGTGATCACATGTACGACAACACTACTGCAGGCTCCGGTGTTGTACATCCTCACAATATACATTGTAGAATGTATGTGTTGTATGGTGATGTACATAATACAACAAAGAGAGGTATACCTCCGATTATATATGTCAGTAGACATATCTAAAACTGAATTGATCAAACTACAGTGTATCAAACTTGAACTACGGTACAAATTGTAGTTCTCAAGGATTTTGCAATCACGCAAACCTGAACACTTCACTGACACACAACTACATGGTAGCTCCTCAGTTTCAATTACATTCTCATGTGTTATGTGTAGATTCCTCAATTACAATCTTCCTCTCATTTCAGAAAAATATCAACAAACAAAAGTGAACATATTTTTGTTTGAAAATTTAAGTCTCTTACCTTTATAATCTATCAACTAATTTTTCAAATGACAGCACAAACAAAAAAACAAGATTCTAATTTCTCTCCTAAATTGGTAAATTTTGGTATATGTAGGCCTAAATGCCTCTCCGTTTTGGTGGAGATATAACTAGTTCCATTGGATCTTTCTCTAATATGTTATAGGCAGTCAAATTTAGTGGTGACTATAACAAGCTGTTTATTTTGCACAAAAAAAAACCACAAGGAGAAGTTATAATGCAATCATTGCCATGCATGATTACAGCTCAAAGAGCATTATGTCTTTATCAGATTCAGATAAGCACAACTCAGCCCAGATACTTGTACAAGCTCAGAATATAGCAATTACATCAGTGTTTTGAGATCCTGATTATTAATAGCCAGATTCAATTGTATAATCATATGCATGTAATATCAGGCTGACTCAAACATTCATATTCGAAAGAAGACACGCATGTTGTTCAGAAGATAACACATATTTACAATGTAATAGTCTACTGCTCTTGGGTGAGTATAATTGTATGTCCAAGGTTCCTTTTAAATGCTGAAGCTACCTCTTGGATGAATCATGTGCAAAGAATGTTGCTTTCTTCTTCTTCTTTTTTTCTTTTTTGGTCAAGTCATACACTGTGTGAGAAACGGAGCTGACTGTATGCAACCTGGCACGTAACGTGGAAATATTTGTGTTGGCTGAGAGCAAAGTCCGTTCAACAACACATAGAGAGACGGTGTGCCGTCTTCTCGAGCACTTTAAAGCTGTGAAGTTCACCAATATGTGCTCCCCATTATCAAATCCTCCCACCTACTTTCTCTTTTTCCTCAGAGGGTCAAATTTAACTGTTATCCTTTCCTTTGCATCCTCCTCCTGACTTTACCTTCCAAACCTGAAAGACGGCACAGGATTTAAGTAAACACTTAGACAGGTGAAGAATATAATCATTTGCAAAAAGGTACAACAAATATTAGTCAAGAACAAATGTGTCTACCTTTCCCTTCTTTTTCTTTTTTTTTCTTGAGCAAATTTCTCGGAGCAGGGAGACTGTGATTAATGAGATCATCTTCTGTAGGTGATGATTGACTTTCACATGTCACTCAACTGAAGTGTCACACACAGGTCAGACTCGGGGGGGGGGGGGGGGGGGAGATGAAGGAATCTCTATTTTACACATGCAGGGACAATACAATGTACAGCTTCTGACACTCATGTGCACACTGTCATGTTTGGATGGATCATTCTATAGATTTTATAGATTTATACTAGATAATCAAGGAGAGATCTTTAAAAATGTCACATAATTTTACGCATGTATCTCCCATCTCCCATCTTCATCTCAACCACCAGACTACGGACACGAATACATGTAAAAACAACATCATCAAAAGCCAAGCTGCTCAGGCAATACACATGAATATTCATAAGTCAAGCATATTCAGCACCGAGAAAAAAAGAATGTCCGCATCATCTCAGCTGATTTGAATTCGCCAAGAGGCCAGCAGATGAGGACAGTCAAGGCCATCGTATCATCTTCCATAATTTTCCACCTGCCCCGGGAACGAATGCCAGTGAATCGCCAAGGATACCTGCCCTCTTCCACTCATCTACTGTGCACGAGAGCAAAATGAGACTCGATAGTATACAAGCGACAACATCATGGATGATGCATGTATCAATTTGAGAAAAAATAAACACCTAATCCTGTATCTATAATGAGTATAAAGAGGCATTTCAATCCTACATTGTACCCTTGACATTGATGAATGATGTACACTGTATATATATATTTTTTCAAATCCAACTCTGAATGTTCTTTCCTCTAATATTTATAAGCCACATGGCCTAGGACATGCCTTCCTTCCTGTTCTCCAAACAATGATCTTTGGGATCCACTTCCTACAAATTTTTACACCACTATTTTTTTTCACACATTTCCTCCTGAGATGAGCACAAGTCCTAGAACATTTATCAATACATAAATCCTTCATATAATCTTACAGAAACTACCACAATATAACAACTTTGCTGTCCATGAGATCATGATAAAAAGGCACTTACAATGTATATTCCTGGAAGAGGCATCTCGTACACTAAAAGGCATTAATTATCAGTTGTGATCTTGTAATAAAAGGCAAGGAGTAATATTCCATCATGCCTGCATTTTTTTGTAAATTCAATTTGTTTGAGTGTGTGCTATATGGGTATTTTGTATTATGAATAATTCCAGGACTATACAACTCAGGCACTAATCATGACTTCCATCGTACAACACATTGGAACTCATCTAACTAGGAAATATGAATGGGACGTACTAACATGTTTTTCTTTCGGAGGGCATCTTTTTTTAACACTGAAACTATACCAGGGCTAGGCCTTCACTACAGTCTTTTATATTGATAGAATCTATTCATAGAGACACAACAAGGAAGTTTGGACTGCTTTTTCATGCATATTTGATCAGCGTAATATGTACTCTGACATTTTGAGCACTGTTCAAAGAAGGAAGCGCAAAACGCATAGTATGCACACTGCAATCCAATATTTATAATGAAGACAGACAAGGAAATGCACGAATGTAATGTCGCTGCCCCCCCCCCCCCCCCCCGCCACGTCATCTTTAATGTAAACATGGCAATCTGAAGTTTTCAGTTAAAGTCTGAGCAGAGATAAACATTATCTGTCAGCCGAGTGCCCTGCCTCCAGAGATGTAACTAGGCAACCTACTTTTAAATGTCTCGTACAGTGTATGTACCTTGAGCTGTGTACAGAACTATCACTGGGGCAGTCTCTCTCACTTGCCCAAAATAGATTTCACAAGCACACAAAAAGCAAACAGTTCTTCAAATTACGTTCAGCTGTCGAGGAATTCATTCACATTCATAGCTGAACACTTTTTTTCCCCACACTATTGTGATAATCGCATCCACAAGTGTAAATGTAAAAAGCATCACAAACATAATTCTCTTGTAATTTTTTTTATGGAAATACATAAATGTTGAATGAATATAGTCTCACACATTTACAAAAAGAAAACATGCAATACACCTTGAGAATTTCATCAGACTGAAGTATGATGTTCAGTGTACCACCAAATGATAAGATTAAACCATAAAATTCTGTGAAAGTTACAAATCTGATATTAAAAGAAAATGACAAATGCTTCTCCCCATAGGCTCGTTGGGGATTCAAAAACTAGAACACAGACTAACAAAAGCAAGTGCCAATGTGCCTATACATATTCAGTTACACATTGCTTTATGTCAAATTTACACATGTGCAATGTGTTAGAAAAATTGTAGACACATGCGATATTAGGGTAGACACCTCACACAGAAAGAAATTATTGATCGCCATCTTTCATCTGGTCTGTATTACAGCTGAACAAAGAATCCTCGCTCAACGTAAACAACGTCGGATGAATCATCGACATTGAAAATCTCTACGTAGTCCTCATTTGCATGAAAGAACACAAAGGGATATTGGTACAATCTCTCCAGTAATACCCTGGTAATTAGACAGCAACGACTGCACCAATATGTTTTTATGCCATATATCAGCTTACACACAACTGCATATAATTACACAACACCATGTCAGTCTAGTCTACAGCGAAGACCCTGGTAACATCGCTTTGGGGTTTAATTTTAATGTGCACTATCTGAACGTGATATGATGTAATGTATGTGAATGATCCAAGATTTATGACAAATAAACTTGCTATGTTAGTTTAGATTTGCCCATGTTTCCTCCACAGAAAGGATTACAAATGGAAGCTGCATATATTATGCAGATATTATGTTTCCCACATCTGAACAAAAAAATAAGATACCATTTGTGCAATTTTACATTCCATCAGGAAATGTGGTTATGCTTACCGCTACTATCCTGCAATTATCTTAATCTTTTTGTGATGATTTGAACGTTTTTAACGCCTATCACCTTGGTTGCATCGTCGATGACCGTTAATTTAAACGTGCCAAGAACAGCAGACTAGCAACCAGGCAGCCCAAGAGAAAGCATATGGCATGAAATAATGAGTAGTGATGGAATAAGGGGAGTCTGGGAGTGTGATGCCGCATGGGTAATGTGCTATTGTAGCATCGATCGGAAGGGAACGGGTCATATACCACTCATGAATGTTTATCTTTATCATGCGATGGTAGTCTCTCACATGACTGACACTATTTTTTTTTTTTTTGGAGGTGTGCGATGCAATTTATCAATAGGGTTGAGAAGCAATGGTACTACAACTTATTTTCATTCACAATTATCACACAAACAATGTATAGGCTACAGAGCATACACTGGCATTTATATCATAATAAATGCCTGTATTTTGTTACTGTGTGAACACTTCTACGGCAATGGTATTTCTTAAAACAATCATCTGCTATCTGTGATTTACTTTAGTTGCATGAGAAACTCTCATCATATCTATTATTATGACTTCCTTTGTTTCAAAATATATCGGTATGGGATAGTACATCAGGGTGTCATGTCTTTCACACGATATCTTGTAACATTAAACTCCACTTTCAGTTTTAACTGGTAGAATGGCAAGGGGATAATGTTTTAACATAAGAGGGCTTTTTTTTTCCATCTTTCACTATTAAAATTTGAGCCACAGATTCCAACCTTATCTGTGAATATTTTCCCAAATATAGTGGCTCACATTGCAAAGTGCGGTCAAATATTGTGCCGGATGCTCTTATCTCGGGTGGCATAGTAATTAATCACATGACTCAAGGCTTTGCCAAATTGCTGCATCACCTGTAATGAAAATCCATTTTGAGAGGAGAGACGCAAACAGGAAGTGGCTCTGTGACCTCAATGGCCACACGTGGCGGAAGGTCACGTTTCGAAATCCTGATTAAAAGAAGACCAACTTCAGTAACAGATCCGCCAACACACACACAAGCACACACACGGGCAACAGTGAAGAGTATTTAATAACTTGTACGATGTGGCCAAAAAGGTAGCTGTTTAGTCAAAGCACAATTAAGATTTTGTCAGTGTCTGCACGATATGCGATATGCAATATCGTTCCCTGAAAAAAATTGACGTCCAATTTGACTTGCGCCTATAAATGTTTACTTTAATGTGTGTGTGTGTGTGTGGGGGGGGGGGGATAAATTATATTCTACCATGGTCCACAGAGAACAACCACTGAGTTTATATTCAAGCAAATATTACATGCTGGTAACAGTGTGTCAAATTCTTTTTGTCGCATCACTACCTTCCTAAACAGTGAGTGACGAGAGTCTGAGAATTAGACTAGCATCAAAACGAGGGGCTGAATTAACGGGCCAGCAATTTTCCATTGAGGAGTAATTAAGCTTCTACCGTACAGATAGCCTTGCTCCGGGCCTATACAGAGATACTGACCATGCGGAGAGGGAAAGAGAAAGGGGGGATCGAGAGAGAATCGCATTATAATTTTAGGTTTAAAAGGAAGCATGGGACGTGGGACTTACAGTAGGCCCACAGATTGGCAGCCAGGAGAATAGTCGGAAATGCACAAATGAACCATGAATTCTTGATCATCCTGACCAAACAGTTTTTTTTCCCCCCATAGGTTTCTTCTCAAGCGTTTTCGAACCAATCAGGTAGAATACAGCACAGAGTATGACATATGAAATGTGGCCATAAAATATGTCCCAAGATATCTGATCATTATTTATTCCCCTTCGAAATCCTTCCGGGAAATTTGAGTGTTCACAGACTACCAGGATGATATCTCATGACATGCAATCAACATGACGCAATGTCAACTCGGGGAGTCACCAAAATACCACAGAGGGCTGCCACATTGGTTGTTTGCATCTTCTAGAAACTTTCAAAAAATAAAATGTGACCACCTTGCTCAAAACTCACAAAAAGTAGGTCAAAATGAATTCAAACTCTTCTACATAGCTTAAAAGGGCAAGCTCTAAGCTGTAACAAACATGATACATAACTTGTTAGGATTGTACCATCCTAAACCCATTCAAAAAGTGATCGAAAGAAGAGAGAGTTATGAGGTGCATTTTTATAGAAACGGGAGAAAAGAGGATTTACAGATTAGGGTCACTCAGGCGTGCTATGCAGAACTGTCAATGAAAATCACAGCGAAAGCTGTGCCCGTGTGAAAAAGTATACCTGGTAAATGGTCCAGAAAAACTGCTAATATCTTTATTATGGTTTTGTTTTAAGCAGCCAAATTTTGACAGTAGGTTAGAGAAGAGATCACTCTCCAAGGTATAAGATTAGCCTTAAAATTTGAGTTGGTCAAGTAAGACGACTATTTCTGGTCCATCAAATAGAATCCTAATCTGCAACTTTTTGTAGGTTTTGAGCTGGGTGGTCACAAATGCCCATTTGGGAGACATTCACAACTGGAGGTACCTTTAAATTACTCCTGGAGTCCTGGGGGGGTATTTCATGAAGCATTTTGTTGGATTTTTTTCTGACAAACAGTTACAAGCTACGGAAATCCTTGCATCTGAATGGCTGAGAGTAAATTTGCCCCATCTTGACAAAATGCTTCATGAAATGCCCCCCTCCCCAATGGATGAAGGGAATATATTAGTGGCACATAAATTCAATACATGTACAAGAGTGACTCAACAACAGCATGGCGACTACTCTTCAGCGAAAAATCCTACAATGCCACGTTTGTGTCAACTCCATTCACAGAGTCATCACTTTCCATGACAGCCTCAGTGATGGAAGGAGGAAGCCGAGTGACCAGCAGGTTCTAATTAGGAGACCGGGGTGACATCATGGCGAAAGCTGTTACATAACATGTATCCGGCGACTACAGCATACACATGCCTTGTCATTGGCTGTCAGAGGCCATGGAAGTGTGTAGCTTCAACCTTCTAGGGAACATTAACAATCGCTGCAAGACAATACAAACACACTGCAGCCCTACAAGGTACACATGCTTACACTTGCAGCACCAACTGCTAACACATATTATTAGTGTGCATGAGGCAGAACTAGCTGTTGCTACATTGTCTATAAAAGTATGCCAAAAATGAGCTGTCATTTTTTTTTCATTAAGACCCAGTTCATTCTTTCTGTAAATACCTGAACATCTATATCACACATGTTTTACAATATTTAACACAGCCATAACAATCAGGTTCTAGTAAACAATGAAAATACTAAGCACAATCAACTTTCCATACATGCAGGCCAATTCCATCATGGGACAGAAACCCCTTTTTTCTACTGTTTTTCATAACCAAATAACAGTTTCAAATAAATCAACAGCATGACCATCCTTCTTGTATTGTCCTAATGCGATTATTATGTAATTTGCATGCATCCATCCCCTTTGAACAATTTTTAGTCAAATCTGTCATTCAGAAGACAAATAATTTCCAAATAAACAGCAAGGGCATAATTTTTCATCTCAACCCCATGACAATCATAATTCCTTCATACTCCAAGGCCTCAAGAGAAAATGATTTCAAAATTTGATCCATTGGTGATTACACTTTCTTTAATGCAGAAATATTAAGAAATGAAATATGATAATTAAGAATAACAAAATGTAACTTACGGTATATTGTAGAAGATTTATCTGCTTAGTGTGTGTTGGGCAATGGGGGAGGAATGAATATCAAAATAATGTTTGTGAGGAAAATGAAATATTTCAATGCAGAACTGTTGTAAAGTGATGAGTTATTACATGTACATTGTGTGCTTTCACATGTTGTCTGATATCTCTGTCAAGTGGAGCTGACATAAAACCATGGCTTTGATTCAAATGTTAGCCAACCATTTCAGATCTGCATGCAGGGAGGTGCTTTAAATAATATGGTTCCAGACAGGTTAATTTTATGAATCTTGTACATTATTCATGATTTGCATCCTCAGGAAATTGGCATGACCTGTGGATGCAAAAACATGTCTGCAGTATATGGGCCTACGTTCTAAATGTATTGCGTATGCGATAATCTTATACAAAATCACATCAGATAGAACATGAATGATGATAGTAATAAAATGATCCACCAATACAATTATTCCACACGTACATTTTGTCAGTAAAGTACATCAATACAGACTACAGAGTCAGAGAAGCAGACACACAGACATACGACATTGATGTACATATACTGTACCAGTAATATGTACGAACCACACACACACACACACACTCACACACAGACATCTGACACGCTCGTCGCTCTGTACACACAGACGAGGCAGACGATTTTTTTTTTTCTGTATGATTGTGGACGTGCTTACGAGCGAGCGAGCGAGCGAGGTGCTCGCTTTGCAGGCTAACCTATGGAGAAGGGCACACTACACGTGAGAAATCTTCCTCGATGAAGAGGCGAAGTAAAAACCTGCTAAAATTCCACCAACGCTTAAATTGCTGATATTTTGGTGACATCTTGAGAGTAATACCATAGATGTATCATATTCCAAAACGTGCTTGACCTCTCAGGTCAAAAATAGAATATAATTGACTGAAAACACGGCGTAGTACTGTGATTTTCCGAATAATTATCCTGTACCTGACTCCATGTTTCCTCGACAGAAGGTAAGGCAGAAAAACAACCCGTTTCGCCGATAATTTCGAGCTCGTTGAAAATTCCACCACTGGGTAACGCATCCATTGTCAGGCACCGTCCAATTTCTAGTCCAGAATCAAGAAAACCGAGGGAAATGGCTCCAGAAATTCACCAGGTTTCATGCAGCTACCTAGCCGATTTCTAGAGTGACATGGGGAAATGTTTTGATAAGCCAGACCAGACCGTACGGACCGACAGCAAACGACCCGGCCCCCCTCGGTCGCTGCGCATGCACGGTGTATCGTGAATCGAACGCGGAAGCGAATATGAATATGCATTTTATGCTCATAAAGTTTCCCACACGATTGACCAATGGCAGCTAGAGATGCACCTGCTCTAAAACCAATTACCAAATCGACCAATCGGAATGCTTGTTTTATGGCAGATCCTATATGAATTATTCAACAAATCTGCGATTGGAGAGAGACCTATCGAGTCGGCTCCTTATTTGGTATAATCGCGATTAATATATCAGTTTCTATTTTTGGATCGGTATATAAGCTGGACGAGCTATCCTCTGCCAGGGTTTCAGTTGGGCATCAAGTTGTGATGGAGATTGCATCGAAAAACAACCATCTCCGCTTTCTGACACTTTCCCCGATGAATATACTTGAACTTACTTTAGTAGAGGTGTACATCATATGAGAATATCTCCTTCTCACGTTTTTAAAGAGACTAACAAAAACAATGGGCTCTCTCAATTTTCATAAAATCATATTTGTGCTTGATTTTGCGGCAAAAGGGGGCTCACCATACATGACTTATCCTCTTTCTAACTATTTTCATAATTCCTCGCAATTGCGAATTTCCTTATTTTATTGTGATTTTGAGTTGCAGCCACATTTTGGTATTTCACAGGACAAAATGAATTACTCATTTCTGAGATCGCCTTACTCCCAAAGCAATACAGATGTTTTCATTAAAGTCGGAAGTCATTCACATTTTTTTTTAATCTATACCTCGAGTACGCAAAGTGATATTAAGGTGAAATGGTAAAACTGAAGTTGTTACTTGTATGGCGAGTATTTGTGATTAAAATAAACATGAAAGCATACCGTATACATTGTACACATTCACATATTTATGCATGTCTATGCACATGTATTATGCATAATAATATCAAAGAGATACTGAACCAATGTAAAATATATTTAGCATATATATATATATATATATATATATATAACATATATATATATATATATATATATATATATATATATATAATGTAGAGAGGGCGACATTTGAAACTACATGTAATGAAAAGAAATAACACAATTGATGCAAAATATGCGCATGAAATAAGATATGAATGAGAGAACATATTTATCGCTACTTTCAATTTCTCCCTCTTGATTTATTCTTATCGATAATGTTTCAACTGGAGGGGGAGGAAGGGGGGGGGGAGAGAAACCCAGTCGTGGGCCCTGTTTTATGAAGATTTATAATTGATTATATTGTTGAAATTTATCACGAGTCTATATGGCAGCCTGTGTTGTAAGGAAATAGATAATCGATAATATCTTTTGCCATAACGGGGCCTTGGTATCATAGCAATCATCTGTGATTTACATCGGCAAACTTCATGAAAAACAAGAAAACAAACAAACAAACAATAGATCTCAAAGAAGACATACTTCATTCAAAGGATCGAAGAAATTATATGAACCCATCTATAACGAATGACATCATCACTGCCAGAGGTACAATTGTATGTAGGCCTACAGTATTTTAATATGCAACTCTAAACAACGTTAAAAAAGTGCCTACAATAGTTAAAGACTTCATGCACTCAGAAGATTTGAATCGCTTTGAGTATGAACCTTGACATTTCATCATCGAATATATGTATCCAAATCTGGAAGATACCCATATACTGGATTTTGCTATAGATATCAGCATTTTCATCGCGCTAAATAATTGTATCGATTGCACTACAAATATCGACATCCTGTTGAATGCTGTTTGCCATTTTGTTTACACAGCAAATAATATTAGCTACCACATGGTTCTAGCCATTTATACTGGTATTAGACTAACCAATACAATTATATAAGAAATAATTATATTGTGGCTTCTGATGGGACGTACATTATTTTATGTGCAAGGAACAATATTGTTGAACAAAAATGTTTTATAACATTTTAAAATCACACATGCTTGTAATGCGGTTATTGAACCCACACAGGTTTTACAATATTGTACGGGAAATATTTCCTTCATTACCAGTGACAAATGTTACTAAAACTTCGATCCTATCACTTGAGAGCTTTTGAGCTGTTTCCATAGTTACAGCCGGCCAACACAATCGCTATCATACTTCGCACAGCTTCAGCCAGCGACTCTAGCAACTTGCTATGATTAATACGTAGATGGCGCTATTTCACTATTGTTCTTACAGTCACAAACAAGGCGTAGGCCTAACAATCGAAGAGTAAAAGTGGGTATCTCGACTGCAAATGTTTGCAAGCGTAGCGAATTCTTAACTACAAATTTCAGGGTTCGTTAACAGTTGCAATCACATTCGTAAGCAATTACAATCGAATTCGCAAACAGTTTTCAATCACGTAAACAGTTTTCTTATCGTAAAGAGATTTTGAACGTGTTCAAAAATTTTTGCGACGAAATAGAAAAAAACTTGATTGCAACTGTTTACGAACCCTGACGAAACATAGAATTCGCTAAAATTCGCTATACACGTTCCCAAACATTCGGCGCTCAGTAACATACCCCATTTACTCACTAATCATGACGACCCAGACCTACGACCTTTTACAGTTACAGGGAAAGAAAGAGAGTAATAAAGAGGCAAAAAGAAAGAATGTGTGCATTTAAGACGAAGGCAGAACAATTCTGCTCTTGTAGGGGGAAAAGGAACAATGTTTATTTGTTCTTTTTTAACTCTCCTAGTACACAGTCAACGTCAGTACTCATGTCATGCAATCATAAGACGAAAGCCATTCATTAATATACATTTGGATGAAGCTGATAGATCTTGACCGATGACCCTGAGGATTTACCTTTTTGCATAATGGAAATATTTCCCACTTATTTTGATGATCTATTACATCATTTATAAATTGCTCTTATATGCCAAGTGATATTACAGCTGAAAATTGCCCTTTTAGCAAGATTTTAATGACTTCTGACCTTGAATTTTAATTCTCAACACTGTCAATTCATCTTTACCCCAGGGGTGAATTTTTCTTTATTATTCTTCACTTTGGTATAAAATACGCATATTAACCTGCCATGGAAGTGAGTACAAATATTACGTATTTTTTTCATTCATATTTTTCAGCGTACACGAGAGCTGTTTATCTTCCCTTTGTGACGCAGTTACCTTTTTTTTCCCTTATTCTCTTTCTGAATCTTTGACAATGACAATGACAATGACAATGACAATGACAATGACAATGACAATGACAATGACAATGACAATGACAATGACAATTTTATTTATCTCATGTCACCCAATCAGGGTATTGGAGATAACTTTGTACCTCTCCCTCTCTTGCGCGCGCGCGCGTGTGTGTGTAGAAGTGCCAGTGAAGTGTGTTAGGAAGGGTTGCAATTATAAGGTTAGCTAGGGAGAATTGTTTTTTGGGGTGGGTTTATTTTAGGAATAATATCCTTCCATTTTTTCTTTGGTAATTGCTGTACTATTGCCATTTTACTTGTTATATTGAAACATAAAAATGTACAATATATATTTCAGTTATCTCTAAAGGAATAAATACAAAATGCCAAAGTGAATTGATGTTCCTTGTATTATCTGATTGGAAATGAATAAATAAAAATATTTGAAAAAAAGTGTCTGTTCATCTGCCAGTTCATAATATCTCTCTTTCTCTATCTGTCTGTCTATCTATCTATCTATCTATCTATCTATCTCCTAATTCTTCTTTTCTGCTCCTTTCATTTTTCTCCATTTTTGATTATTTTCTCTCTCTTTTTCCTCCTTTCTCGATAACTCATTCATAACTTCTACGGTTCCTTCAAAATCGACCTTCAATTTCTTGGCACAGATGCTACAATCGAGTCGTAGGTGGCGCTATGCATACCACAGTCACGCTGTTGGCTCACCATTCTGCGTTGCTGTTAGTATAGTTATGCGAAATATGTCAATTTAATAGACATATTCATCTCTCTCTTTTTATATTATAAATATTATCGAAAATAATTAAAACAACCAAATATTGTTATTCAGATGCATCCATCTTCCCACTGTGGGCTTCATTTGTCTGACGGTCTAGGAATGAAACGCTTCATTCGGCCTAAAGACGCTCGAAAGTACAAGGAGAAGAGAAAAAAAAAAGAGAAATATACTAAGGGGTAAAAATCAACGATATGTGTTGCCTCTTGATCCCTTGTATCAAGAATCAAAAGTCACTCCAACTTTAAGCATAAAAAGTAAATTTAAACTAGCTTTTCAAGTGATATCAAAATCGATCATAAAATAGAAAATGAGGCAATTATTTCGCCAATAAAACTAAAGGAAAATTACGCTTTCTGCAGTCTCCAATCAACCTATA